>NC_141535.1:143012500-143027500 GCF_021556685.1 Rattus norvegicus | reverse complement strand
ACTGACCAAGCCATCTCCTCAGCCCCCAGATGTTTCCTCTAAAGAGCACTTTTTCTTTATTTTCCTTTTCTTTTTCCCCAAGGCAGGGTTGCTCTATGTAGTCTTGACTGTCCTGGAGATCACTCTATAGACCAACTGGCCTCACACTTACAGAGATCCACCTGCCTCTGCCCCCTGAGGGCTAGAATTAAAGGTCTGCTTAGGAGAGTATTTTCACTGTCTATAGCATAGAGACTTTAAGAGTTGCCGTCATTTAACTTTTCCCATGCTAGTTTCTGGACCTTAAAAATGGAGCTTAATAAGCCTGTTATGTGGATCAGATTAATTTTTGAGACTTTAAAATAACAAGATCATCAGACATTGTTACCATGATGATTGCGAATATTATGACTGAAACATGAGTCAGCATTACCGTGACTGTCATGGTTAATACCAGTACTAATTTGTTCATCCATTCTGCAGATGCATCCACAGTACGACTTCCATACATAAGACATAGAGACCATGGTGTATGGTGCAGTTATTGGCTCAGTCAGCCTGTTCACCGAATGAACAGGAATGAGGTGATAGTGATGTGATTTGTTTGAGATGCTACTGTTTTAGTCTCTAGTTTCTATGTCCTAGAAATAAAGAAAAAAAAATCTTCCTGAGTGAGTTTTATGAGTATTTGTTGAAAAATATGTTTTAAGTATGAATAATATTTCTTTGATACATTTGAAAAAGTTTTTTTTAAAGACGGGGTCTTATGTAACCAAAGATAACCTTGAGCTCCTGATCCTCCTGTCTCTGCTTCTCAGTTACCAAGATTGCAGGCATGTGCCACCAGATCTGGTGATAGGGTTGATGCTGACCGGAAAATGGTCCATTGGACTGAACTCATTCAACTTGTTCATTCATTCACTAGTCATACATTCAGTGCTTAATTCATTTATCCCATTAGTAGTCCTTAATACCCGCTGTATGGTAGGCTTTCTTCTGTATTCTCAGTCCATGGCTGGAACCGCTCAGAGGCTAAGACCTTTTATAAAAATCTCCTTTAGTTTCAATCCTGGCAGTGGTTGGCCAGCGCTTGGGAGTCAGAGGAAGAGTGTTTAAAACCAGCCTCAACTACAGTGGCATCCTGTCTCATAAAACCAAAGGGGGAGGGTTCATGGAAAGGAAAAGCCCGAATATATCCTGTATAGAAAATTCCACTTCCTTTACAGACCCTGTGATCTGCATCCTTGCTTAGTTCCTCTCAAGTCAGTGGGAATTGTGTAAGGAATGTGAAGGCCGGATATGCCTCATGGTGGGCTGAGAAGGAACCCGGTGGCTAGTCATGAGACTAAATTTAAACTGTTATTTGTAGTGAGTATATAATTAACATGGGATCAATGGTCAGAAATAAGCAACCAGAGTAGGCTTCTTCCTTTAATAAAACAAAAAAGAAAGGGAAAAGAGGAAAACACAGTTAAATGTGCCCCATGCATTCTCTTTCGTAAGGGCCATCGGAGGAGGGCTTGGAGAGGCGGTTCTTTAGTTAAGAGTGCTTGCTGGTCTTTCAGAGGACCGGAAATCGGTTCTCAGCACCCACATTAGGCAGCTCACAGCATCTGTAATGCCAGCCCCAGGGAATCCAGTGACCTCTTCTGGTAGGTACCAGGCACATACATGGTGCACAGACATACACACAACCAAAGCACCAACACACATAGAACATTATTTTTTTTTTCAAAAAACTAAAGTTGAGTGATATTTTTAATCCTAGTATTTCTAGATAAAATACGTGCTTCTTTCTCTCGGACCCGGCAGGTGTCAGTAAAGGCAGTCCTACAGCTGGCGGGTGGGCCCCAGGGTGACAGGTGCTGGACATAAGATGTCAGATCATCCCGTGGAGTATAGACGGTGCATAAAGTGATATTCCCTCCTGTTCTACCCAAGGAGAGGGCTGCTGTGCCTGCTGATTCCTCCTTCAGATCTCCCTTCTCCTCAAGCAGTTGCCATAGGCAGCTGCAAGCTACTGCTTATAGAATTTGCCCAATTCTTTTCACCCCCTCTTCGTGCTAGTCTTCTCCCTTCTGTGACTCTGGTTCCATGTACCTTCAGGCTGAGCACTAAAGGGAAGAGTCATCCATGTTGGATTTCCAGCTAGCAGTTAAGGAACTAGGTGGACCGCTAACTCTATTCTTTGCGGAATGAGTTTTTGAAAAAATATATTTGAATTATTTTAGATTTCATGCGTATGGGTGTGTTGTACTTGTTTATGTCTGAGCACCATGTGTTGTGTGTCGTTCCAGAGGCCAAGGAGGGCACCTGATAACCTAGGACTGGAGTTACAGATGGTTGTGAGCCATCATGGAGGTGCTTGGAATTCAATCTGGGTTTTCTGCAAGAGCAGCCAGTACTCTTAAGTACTGGCTATCTCTCCAGCCCCACGATTTGCTTTATTTTGTTGTGTGTGTATATCCACATGAGTGGGGCGGGCAGGGCTTTAGATCTCCTCAGGCTACTGGTAATTACAGGTAGTTGAAGCCATCCCATGTGGGTGTTGGGGAACAGACTCAAACAGTCTGCAACAACAGTATGCGCTATAAACCACCGATCCATTTCTCTAGCTTCACTGCTGTGAAATTAATTTTGTGAGAGCATATGTCCAAATGTGGAGAAGAACATCATTTTTTGAAGGAGAAAGTGAATTCTGTTCAGGGGAGGAAGTGAAATGTAGTTTTTTTCCAAGTTAGAAAAAAAAATAATGCTTTAATGAAGAAGATTCAAAGAACTCTAAAGCCTTCTTCCGCCTCATTCATATGTATCCTATTATCCAAAATGGAATTATGTTTCTCAGCAATATATCAGGGACATCTTTCCATTAAAAAGTATATAGATAGATCTCTGTCATTTATAATAGCTGTTCAGGTATTCATCGCCTGGACTATACCATAATTTATTTACCCATTGCACTAACATGCATTTAACATAGAGAGAAGACTACAGTGTCTGTCCTTTTAGAAGCACTTGCATACCTTTTGTCTGTATAACACTTCTGATGCCAAGTTCTCTAGCACACCACCAGGGTATCCTACAGTTTAACTCAGTTCTGAGGGCATGTAGTCCAGTGGTAGGCCACTTGGTTAGCAGGCATAAGGAGGCCTTGTATTCCATCCTCAAGCATCACAAGCTTCTAAGTAGGCAGCCTTCTAACACCATCTTACTAGAGACAGTCACATGGGCCAAGGGCTCAATCCCCAAGACTGTGCCTCTCTGTCCAGATGCTGATGGAAAATGCTAGGCTTTTCCTTGTGTTTCTCACTCGCTGTCAATCATGGTTCTTGTGAGCCCCTCCTGACGTTTTGACTAGTTTAGTTTGTTTTCTGTTGCTGTGATCAAACTCACCGCCCGGTAGCGGTGCTTTTCAAGATGTGTGTAGGCAAGGACTTTGCTAAGCAGGCCTCTTGCAGCCCAGGATCTAGTCCGAGGAATCAAGAGATGGACTGCTGTGTGAGTAAAATGTTTCTCTTTAGCAGAGACGCTGTTATCAGAGCAAACAGCTCTTGGGATGGGAGTAAGAGTTTACTAAATGCTTCAGATAGTCGACTAATAATCAGAATTTACAAAGAACTGTAAAATTTAAACATATACCAGGCAATAAATGCAGTAATGGATGGTTTTGGAGACAGTTTCTCTGTTTGTAGTCCTGGTTGCCCTGGAACTCACCATGAAGACTAGGCTAACATCAAACTCACAGAGATGACTTTGCCTCTGCTTTCTGAGTGCTGGGATTAAAGGCATCCATCACTACACTCAGCTTGGACTAATGAAACGAATAGACAGTTCTCCAAAAATGAAATAGAATTGGATAATAAATATGTGAGAATATGCACCATGACTGGCCTCATGGAAATACTTTAATCCTTACTACTTCATCTTACTCAAAATCTGAGGGGCTAGAGATGACTCAGTGGTTAAGAGGACTTTTTCCTCTCGAAGATGACCTGTGTTCTGTTCCCAGCACCCAGGTAGTTAACTGAGACCATCTTCAATGGTAGTTAACTTCAGGTAGTTAACTCCAATTCCAGGGGAGTCAATACAGATGTCTATCAGCATGTGTTTATGTGTAAAGAAAAAAAAAACGGATTCTGGAATTTGCAGGAAAATAGATGTATCTGGAAAATAATTAAATTAGGTGATACGACCCACATTTAGAATGACAGAAGTCATGTTTCCTTTCTTATGCAGATCTTAGCTAGTGCGTATGTAAATGGTATAAGAGTAGGTAAAAGACATGTGGAAAATGAGAGAGAAGACTGGTGAGGGGGAGATTAGAGGGTGGGGGTTTCAGGTCTCAGGTAGCTGGGTTGGGGAAGTGTGAGGGGAGAATACCTCAAATGTACTTTGTTGGAAAATACCATAATGTTATGTAACATCCAGTATGCTAACTTAAAAATTAAAAAGAGCATCTTTGTCTCAAGGTCAGTTATTAGCCACCGTGACTATATGGAATCTATACGTTTTGCAGTAAACTAATGGCCACCTTTATTCTCTCTCTTCTTGGGTTCTTTGTTAATCTAGGGTATTTGTAGATTAGTTTTCCTTTTGTTTCTTCTCCTCCTGTCCCCCCCCTCCCTCCCTCCCTCCCTCCCCCCCTCCCTCCCTCCCTCCCATCCTCTCTCCTTCCCTCTTTCTCTTCTTCCTCTTCCTTATTCTTTTTGCATTCTATTAGTTAGACCTTTTATGTAGACAGTGGAGGCAGATTTTCATAAGGGAGACGATGTGGTTTATACCTGGCACCGTGTATACACCTGGCAGCCAGTGCAAAACAGCACTGCATATTAGATGCTCTTATGCCCTGCTGTAGGAAACCAAGGATTGGAGAAGTGACCATGGCCTCCTAATTTGTCAATGACAGGCAGAGTAGTGTCTCATTTTGCTACTTTCCACCAAGGATGCCAGGATATGTGTTACAAAACACCGTGGGCTGAGATGAAATTGTGAAGCGTCTGTTTGCCTGGCGTGCATAAACCCCTGGGTTTCGTTCGCCCCTGGCACTGCTGAAGGACAGGAAACCTCACGGAGGTCTTCAGGATCCTCGGAGGCATGATCCCTCCCTCACCATTTCAGTGCCTTGGCATTTGTCTTTGATCCTTCTGGTTACTTCTTACAGAAAAGGGTTGTAGCTGTGAAAAACACTGTGAATCTGTCTTCAGACTCTGGGGTTCGCGCCAGCCTTCTTCTTGTTGACTCATGATGTCTTACGCCTTGAACACATGAACAGAAAGTGGGTCAGACAGACCGGGCCTTTGGCTCATCGTCCTAGAATTAAAGGAGAAAGGAAACCAAAGCTAATACCAAAGGGGACGATCTCCCCACACGAGGAGACGAGGAACGTACTAAGAAAAGACGTGAGTCTAGAGGGCAGATGCTGACAGGTTCCTGTGCCTCTATACTGTTTACTGGACACAGGTAGTACAGGAAGGGAGGTAGTTTGTTAAGGGGAAGATACAGAGGAGGCAGAGGTGTGTATCTGCTGTGGCCTGCTTCCTGGAAGCCATGAAGGGAGAGACCGACTGTGAGGTTGTTAGTATAGTACTGGACGCCCGCCTCCTGCCATGTGCTTTTTCAGAGAATGTGCCCTGGGCTGAATGAAGCTCGGGTAGGCTAAGGGCTGCCAGTCTTTTGTTTGTTGTCCCTTCTACCTTCCTCTCTAGAATATCAATTCTCCATTAACTCCCATTCTCCAGCCTGGAAGGAAATGACTTCGCCCTCATTTTCTGGCCAAGTGACGTATACTTGATTTGTCCCAATTAGAGGGGAGAGCAAGAATGATAGCTGTGGCCCAACTTGGAGACATTTGTTATTTGGAGTAATTTGGGAGCAACCAAGCATTGGGTCAATGAATGTCCCACTTGAGAACAACTGGAAAAACAGCACGGAGAAACGTGTGTCAGACACAGAGAGCCTGGAAAAACAGTTTTCAAAGTCCTTGAAGCAGTCATCATAGTTTGGTGATTTTTAAAACAAACTGAGCTGCTTTTCAGATGTTGGATGCAGGTGGTGTGGTTGGGGTATCAAGCAAGAAGCCACTGGGACAGGACGTCAGGCTCTGGACCGTTTATAATAAAAACAGTAGCTCTTAGCCACCTATGGGCTCCGATTTTCACGTCTACCATAGGCCCACCCTTGGCTTAGCAATCTTTTGAGGACCCACACACTGTAGGCCCTTAGCGCATCTATATTTAAGTGGCACGAGTTCGGTATTCCATGCCCAGCAAATCTCCGCACACATATTTGGTGGGTGCAGAATAGCTTCATCTGAAGCTGCACCATGGAAACAAGCACATATCCTATCGCTGGAAAGAACTGGCTGAATTGGACTTACTGAAAAATACCATGCTATGCACTGAGCCTTAGTAGACTGGGCATGTAAAGAATTTTAGTGGTGATTTCCACTACAGTCAGTGGACATTAACACTATATTTTGCTCTATATGTGCAAAACTTTATTTTGGGGGTGGGGTGGGGGTGGGGCAGAGTTCAGTGCTTGCGTGTGTTTTATCTCCAGCCTTCAAAGTTGACTTTTACAGTTGGATCCCTGCAGGTACAGCACCACTGTAAATGTTCATTAGATGAATGAGGGGACAGAAACGTTCCATTTCCTATGGATAGTGGACTTCCTCTCTTCTACACTTCCCCTTTTTCATCACATGTTTCTGTCGTTGAGAAAATACAGAATACAAACACCAAGTATATATTTTGAAATTGTCATTTAGCAATAGGAGAATGGAGGGAGTGAGACAAATGCTCACCTTCTGGCTGAGTCCCAACAGTAGAGCCTAACAGGGCCTTGCGTATCTTTAATACCATTATTAATCCCAACACGAGAAAAGAACGGAAGTGCTGTGTGTTTATAATGAAGTTGTTGATGTAGCCAAGCTTCTAGGGGCTTCTGGGCTTGAGTCGAACAGACAAAACCCAGCCAGGCCTTCTCTTCTTGTCCTCTTATGGGTTATGAGAGAGGAGGTTAAGCGAGAATCTGGCTCTGCCTGCAGGGGCAAGGTCAGATTTGTTTGCCCTGGATGGTAATGGTAGGCTAGAGCAGGTGATGGTCTGTCCCTGCCCTGTGGCTGGACCTCTTACCCTCTAGAGGCAGGTCTATGAGTCACTGCTGGGCGGGATCGAGGAACCATTTCCCAAAGTGTTTGTGTCTGAGAAGTGGTGCATTCATAGTGTTTCTCTCATTCCAGTCCGGAACACCAAACACTGGTCCCTAAGCCCTTTTAGGAACCACAGATAGTATGGTCCCGAGCTGGTTGTCCCTTTTTTCCTATGCTGAGGGCCCCTCTGACTCCCTTCCACCATGGGTGAGTAGGTTCAGAGGGAACGAAGAAGAGGAAAGCTCAAGTAAAGCTCAGTAGAAAAGATCTGAGGGAGATAGATCGCCCCAGCCAACTCCAGTGCAAGGGCTCTTCCCACTGATGCTGCGAACTTAAGTGGCTTCTTGGCAAGGCTGGGAGGGAGGTCAAGCATTAGAGCCATGGTCGTTAAAAACACAATCCTTTCTCTTCATTTAGAATTCCAGAAAACTCTGAGACTGTTAAGCATGCATCACAGTAATGCTTCTGGCTTGGTAGCATCTTTTACTAGAACACCTTAAAGATCCCTTATCTGTATATGAGCTGGCACTCTGGTGACGGACACTGCAGTGATATCTGTATGAACTGCTACCTTGAAAATTGACCTGGAAACTTTGAACCACAAATTCCTTGTGGTTTCAGAAGCTGAGCACTCCCAGTCACCTTTGTTGCATGTCACCCCTAAGTTTTGATCGAGTTGGGGTTTAGATGTTGACTGTTTTGATAGTAGATATGCCAGCTGTGCACATTTGTAGTTTGACTCTTGTCTCCGTGTGTCTTGTATTCTAGGTCAGCGAGGGCGGTGTCATAGGTGATTCGGCAGATTGGAAGAAGTGCAACCCGTTCTAGTTAGTGAAAGCCGCTCTGGGACAAAGGATTGACCGGAGTGAAAGCTAGGATGAGCTTAGAAGGGAGACTGCTCATGTTAGAGATCACAGTAAATCAGAAGCTGTGCGTCTGTTCATCCCGGGTGGCAGCAATACTTTATTTCTGATTGCCAGTGTCTTTAACCTCAAAAGCAGGCTCCCCATCAATGAAGTAGCTAACGCAGTGAGCAGACAGGAGGCTTCTGCTCTTGCTCTTGTAACCAGGATTGAGGAGTGGTAGAGCCGAGCATCCTCGGTAGTGTTGGCTTCTGCTATGGGCTCCCACTGTTATCACCTTCTATGGCGTC
This sequence comes from Rattus norvegicus, assembly GCF_021556685.1. Taxonomy (NCBI): domain Eukaryota; kingdom Metazoa; phylum Chordata; class Mammalia; order Rodentia; family Muridae; genus Rattus; species Rattus norvegicus. Next base: position 143,019,218 of record NC_141535.1, on the reverse strand, counting down.
CTGGTTAGGTGGTATCAGAGGAAAAGTGTGTGCTCAGACCAGGGAGAATAGTAGTAGTAGTAGTAGTTGTTGTTGTTGTTGTTGTTGTTGTTGTTGTTGTTGTTCTTCTTCTTCTTCTTCTTCTTCTTGTTCTTGTTCTTGTTCTTCTTCTTCTTCTTCTTCTTCTTCTTCTTCTTCTTCTTCTTCTTCTTCTTCTTCTTCTTCTTCTTCTCCTCCTCCTCCTCCTCCTCCTCCTCCTCCTCCTCCTCCTCCTCTTCCTCCTCCTCCTCCTCCTCCTCCTTCTCCTTCTTCTTCTTCTTCTTCTTCTTCTTCTTCTTCTTCTTCTTCTTCTTCTTCTTCTTCTTCTTGTTGTTGTTCTTCTTGTTGTTCTTGTTCTTATTCTTCTTGTTCTTCTTGTTCTTGTTCTTCTTCTTGTTCTTCTTGTTCTTCTTGTTCTTCTTGTTCTTCTTGTTCTTCTTGTTCTTGTTCTTCTTCTTCTTCTTCTTCTTCTTATTATTATTATTATTATTATTATTATTAAAGACTTATTTTTGAGTACACACTGTAGCTGTCTTCAGACACACCAGAAGAGGGCATCGAATCCCATTACAGATGGTTGTGAGGCCACCATGTGGTTGCTGGGATTTGAACTCAGAACCTTTGGAAGAGCAGTCAGTGTTAACTGCTGAGCCATCTCTTTAACTGCCCCCCCCCCAAGAATTATTAAAGATCATGGCCACCACCTGTTTCTTATGGTTTAAGACAAAGTCTTCTGTATCAGTTAGAAGACCCAAATGTCATAGGCTAGAAAACAAAACAAAAGAGAGTACTCAGGAAGTGCCAGGACAGAGTAAAAGATGGAATGCTATGCTGTTTCCCAAGTCTTGAGTCTGAAGTAAGAATGCTTCTTTATAGAGTGTTAGATTAGAATGTGGGTAATGTTTGTCTCTGAAAATATTGCAGATTTGTGCTGTAATTAGGAATAGTCTTCAAACTTTCAGTCTGGGACAAGCCTTCTATCTGCTACAGGATTAAACATGGCTTTAGAATTTGCTGTCTGCTTATAATGGGTCAAATTTTCTTGGGAAACCCTGAGAATTTATTGGCCTCATTGAAATCTGTATCAGTTTTCCTTTTTAGCATGTACCAAGGCTGAGTCTGCTTGGTCAGTTCACGCAAAGGTATTTCATTTAGCATTGTTTAATGTTAATGCTTTTTTTTTTTTTTTTTTTGATACAAGAGTCTGGTTGGCTTGGAACTCCCTATGTAGACCAGGCTGGCCTTCAAGAGTTGAGGTGACACCTCCAGGCTGTTAACACATACATTTGTTATGTATTAAGACAGAGCTAAACTGGACCAGTGAACCAAGAGTATCTATATCTAAATTGGGCTTATAATATCATGGGGATTTAAGGTTTTTAAAAAAAATGCCTTTTGTATACCATACAGTTTGTTCCATGGTCATTAGAAAAGTTTATATTTCATTGGAAGAGAAATAAATAATTCTACTCTCCAAAATTAGAGGGAGTCAAGGAAGAGGAACTTCATCAAAATAACATTTAATGATGGACTTGATCCTTAGTTGGCCTCGTAGTTCCTATCTCATTGGGACCATTCTCTTTATGTACCCTGCTATGTTGTGGTTAAAGAGGCAGGGGGAAGGCCCTTTAAGTCCTGCTGATGATTGGAACGTTGGTCCTGACTGTAGTGTGAAACTCTGATATAGTAAAGAAAGGGGCAGAGGGATAGGCAGTAAAAAGACAAGGGCATTTATAACCATTCCCACTTTTATATCTTTCTATGCTTCTAGCAACACACAAATGTATTATACATTATTTCTCTACCTCAAAAATTTTTTGTTGTTGTGGCTAAGTATACTAGGTCAAGGATTGGCAAGTAAATTCTTCCAAAAACAGACCGTTTATTTGCTGGGTGCTGAGAAGCTGGTAGATTCTATTTTTACAGATAGAGTTTTATCTTGGCTTCTAATTGTTCTACTAGTCAAGGTTGTATATTTATAAAATACTTCTTGTTTTTATTCCTTCCCAGAGCATCATGCATAGTGGGTGTAGAATGGGTTTGGTTGTTGGGTCAATTTTGCCAGCCTTGTAGCAGGAGACGCCTGACACTAAGAAAGTGAACTTGGGAATCCTGCTCATGAAATCGTGAAACATGTGACTTTGACAGTCTAGGACAGACCCGCTTTACTTGCATGTATTTTTGCTTAGCAAATTTGCTACGGGGGTTTTGTTTGTTCGTTTGGCATCTCTTTGGCTATGGATGACAAGTTTGGGTGGGTTATTCAGTTAGGTGACACAGGGTCAGTGCTACTATTAAAGTTCAGGTTTCCACGTATGTTGTGATTTCAAGACTGTGATCTTTTAAGCTTTTCAATAGTCTATAGTAGGTTACAGAGGCAGTAGTGGCTCTGGAGAGGCGTGTGTGTGTGTGTGTGTGTGTGTGTGTGTGTGTGTGTGTGTGTGTGTGTCTGTCTGTCTGTCTGTCTGTCTTTGGAGACCTATTCCCAGGGGTAACTTAGATTCCATATGGACTTGGGATAGGATGAGTCTAAGTGGGAGAGGAGAGGAGAAGGAAAGGAAAGCCAGCAAGAATGAGGGCACACACAGCCTTCCTCTTCTGGAGAGAAAGTACTGTATAGGACAAAGCAGTAGGAGAGGAGAAAAGTAGACAGTCCCCCAGGCTCATGGGCAGGGCCAGGCTTGGAAGTAAGGGGAGACCTGAGGTCAAGAGTGCTTCCTCTCTTTATTGCAGTTAATCTTTACCCCATAGACTTTATCTCAAAATTAAAATGGCTTTATATTAATCCATGGGGAAAGAGGATTTGACACATCAGTTTCCCAGTAGCCTTCCTTTCCAGTCCAGAATCTTCCCAGAGGCACGCTGCTGGCCTTTTCTGTCTGTTGGCCAACCCCAGGTCCTGGAGCTGCTGCTGCTCATTGGTGACTAGCCAGTTCTGGAGCAAAGTCCTGCTGGGGTTTGAAGCCTAGCACAGGTCTGTGCTTCCAAGGAAGGAGAATGAACGGCCACACCTTCATGTTTGTTGTGGGCACTTTCCCCACCACATGCTACTCGAGGCCCTTTGTGGAAGACCTTTGTAGGAATTTCGTTTTAAGTCTATGGAAAAGTTTGTGGTTGTCCAGAAAAGTTTTCCTTCCTTTTAGGAACTGCTATTCTTTGTAAACTGCACGGGGCCAACAAACTTGATTTTTTTTAAAAAGACTGCATGAATATGTGGGGAGAGGGGGGGACATAATTGTCTTTTAATTTTTATTGATTTATTTATTTTTTTTTTGTTGTTACTACCTTATTTTATTTGTTTGAGACAAGGTTTCTCCATGTAACTTTGTCTGACCTTGAATTTAGAGAAATCAGCCTGACTCTGCCTGGAGGGTTAGGACTAAAGGCATGACCACCACGCCTAGCTCCAAGCTTATATTGAAGATCAAGTTCTTTGCCCATGCTACGAGGATTTCTAGATTCTTTCAAAACAAAGTGTCTACAATCATTCCTGTTCTTTATATCTTTATAGTCTTTATGGGCTTAAAAGCACTTAGATTCTTTGGGGAAAGAAATATGATTATTCTCCAGACAAAGAGGGAGTGAAGGAAGGTTAGGTTAGAGGGAACTTCATCAAAGGGGGAAGACTGCTGACTTTTAAGTCTTCAGTTTATCTTCAGTATCAACTCTCAGGTAACCTACATATTTGTGCATTATTTTTCCTTTGTTTTTGTGTGTAATGTGTTGTGTGTCTTGTGTCTCGTTTTGTGTGTGTGTGTGTGTGTGTGTGTGTGTGTATGTGTGCCTTCATGAGTATTTCAGCTTTTGCTAGTTATAAAAACAACTCATAGTCACTCTTAAAAACCTGTAAAGCACAAAACCATTTAGGTGGGAGAACACAACAAAACAAAAACAAAGCCCCCCACTAAGTAAGGAACCCATTATTTGCATATGTCACCATACATAGTTAGCCCTCCCCCGTTTACATTTGGAAATAGCATGTATTTATAGAATATATAAAACATAGGATACAAGAATATATAGATGCATTGATGTTAATTTCCACGAGAGATTATACTTTTTAAACAGAAGGTTTTTTTTTCTTAAAGTAGGCCCAGCAGAATAGAGCCAGGAAGGAGGTGGGAGTGGAAAGGAAGTGGGATTAATCTAGTTAAACTCTCAGGCTTGGCACATGGCGTGGTCACACTGAGAAACAGGAGGAGGGAAGTGACTCACTCAGTCTCATATTAATAGAGGGAGCCGGGATGTTGCAGGGAATGGCATCTTTTTGGGGTTGGGAGCTTGGGTGAGGGAAGCCAAAGCTGAAGGCTGTAAATAATAGAGGTTAGCTTTCAAATCAAATCTTGAGCACTGTAGTTAGCCTGGTGACCCATGCGGTCTTCTTTGAGTTTAGTGTTTAGAATGGGAGACATCACATAAGCCAGACACAGGTATCCAGTGTAACAAGATATGGTTTCCAAATGCACTGTCTCCGTTTGTAGCCAATTTGAGGGTTTTCGTGAGTAGTTTTCATTGCTGTGTGTGGACTTGAGAAGAAGACCACTCGATAAGACACTACCGCAGCTTCTCGCCCAATTGAGGCTCCTCTTTTTTTGGAGATTGGGAGAAGATGGTGAAAAGCACAATTAGCAGATCTGGAAACAAAACTCTTTAAAAAGGTGATGGCTTGTTGTAGATTTGGATCGGTGGGCTTCAGAGTTTACCAAAACACTGTGTGAGTCCCAGACCTCAAGCCTTACGATGGTAAGTCCGTCTATCTTTGGGTCAGACCCATCAGGATGAGGCAGGAGTGTCCAACACCAAAAGCTCTAACCTCTTCCCAAAGGAATGGAAGGTAGAAAGCGTTAACTACCACTTCAGATGCCAGCTTTGTGCTCAGGATGCTCTAGGTCCCACCACATTCACAAGCCATCACCTGCTCGTTGAGAAGTGAAGAGAGTAGGCTCTGTATTTGGTAATGTAGCATTCCAGTTGCTACAGTAATCCTTCAACTTTAACCCTGCGTCGGATGTCAGCAGTGACCTACCTTTATCAACAAATCCATATAGTGGTGGATCTTTGCTCTGGGCAGACTGGGCTTCTTATGATGGCTCTCAGATAGCATCAGTATTCATGACGCTGGCATCTTAGAACAGTTCACAGAGAAGGGTTTATGGTACCAGAACAGAAAATATTTATTTAGGACAAGCCTACCTTGGAAATCTTGGATGTGTGTGTGTGTATGTGTATGAGAGACAGAGTCACAGACACATACACACAGATAGATCAATGAATAGATGAATAGATATGGGTATACATTTGTTGCAAGAGCGTGCCTTAGTCAGAGGATCACCACCTCAGGTGTTTTGAGCCGTGTCCTAGGGGTTCTCTACTTCCCATCTTGCCTCTGGGGCACGGAATTATAGGCATTTACCACAGTGCCCAGCTTTGCTTGGGCTCTGGAGCTTTGAGGGCCTCTTGTGTATGTGCTGAGCATTTTCAACCAATGAGCCAGCTAATCCTATCCTGGAAACAAGGTTTGGATGGGGCTGGCCTTAGCTTTAACTGCTTTGCTAAAGGGGATTTACTTAATTTTGACATTTAGTTCTGTGATGCCAACTATTTATTGTTTGTGATAGTTCCTTATTCTGAAGGCTTATGACAAAGAACCTGGGGCTATCTGAGTTTCCTTATGTCCAAAGGCTGACTAAAGGATTTATCCAAGGCTTAAAAACAGAATTAGGCTGTCAAACTGAAGATTCTCCCTCTCCCTCTCCCTCTCCCTCTCCCTCTCCCTCTCCCCCTCCCCCCCCTGTATCTCTGTCTCTCAGTGATCAGGGTCCTGCGTTCTCATCTCTTTAGGCTTGGTTTTTACAGCATGGCTTTTTATTATTGTTCTAGCTCACTGCTGACTCACTGTGCTTGACATTCAGTAATCAAAGTTAACCCTGACCCCACTTCTCCTTCCCCACGTCCGGCGCAGAGCTAGGCTTGCACTCAGCCCCTGGTTTATTGTTTATTTTATTTTAAAATTATATTCACTATGAAACTCTTAGAAGGGCATCCATGTCTTCGCTCTTGGCAATAGAAGAGTTCCCCACGGTAACACATCCCAGTCTTGGAAGAAGCATTTAACTGTGAGGAAAGAAAAAACAAAACAAAATGAAGAAATAAATAAATAAAGGAAGAAAGAAAGAAAGAGAGAGAAAAAGAAAGAAAGAAAGAAAGAAAGAAGGAAAGAAAGAAAGAAAGAAAGCCAAGCAAAGCCAAACTAAATACAACTTTACAGAAAGGAAATTTCTAGACCTAGTGTAAACCCAGAGGGTTTATGGTAGTTTTGGACACCAGAGATAATACCTTTGTTATTCAAACTTCATGTGTGGTTAACAGAAAGAGCAGTCACATTCCTTATGTGTCTTAGGCATTGTGTAGGGCTTGACGGGAAGAGGCAAACCTTACTGTCTTTGTGGACATGGAACGATCTCTGATACCATTTATACATCGATGTAGGGGCACTGTGTGAATTTACTCACCCACCCACTCACCTCCATCCACCAAAGGTTGGGCGTGGTGAAGTGGGACAGGTCTGTAAAGCAGTAAGAATGGTCTGTGATGTGGTTTGGAAACAGCATGGGGCCAGCTTTTGGAGGGCAGCTCTCAGTGGTATCTGTGAGTGGGGAGTTGAGGGTGTGAGGAAGCAGCTGAGGTGTGATGTGTGTGT
>NC_141535.1:140712500-140820000 GCF_021556685.1 Rattus norvegicus | reverse complement strand
GCACGTGCTAGGAAAGTGCTCCAGCACCAAGTCCTATGTGGGAAAGTTCTCAGACAACTGTGACATCAACTCCAACATTGCAAACCAGAGGCAGCCCTCTCCTGTATCCACATAAGGCCTCACAGAGGACAGAAAGCACTCGATGGGAATGATCCAGGAAGAGCGAGTAATGGGACAAGTGGATGGGTATTTTCTACAGTTTACTTTCCCTGGAGCATTTTGTAACAAAGTGCACCCAGCTGCACTGCTTGGCCTGTTGGTTGGGGCATGAGCTGGATGGGTAACTTGATAGATCTGAGTCTGCTCATTTAGATGTTTCCTGTGTAACATCTGAAGCCAATGGGGAAAGGAGTGCTTTAGAAAATACAAACTGAGGCTGTGACAGCCAAAGCTGGAAGACAATGTCACACATTGGGGGAGAAGGCTGGACTCTCTCAGTGTGAATTGCAGAAAAACCCCTAAAGACAACCAAAAGGGGAATTGGCCTTTAATAAACAGGGATGGCCTGGGTGGGTTTTAGGAACCATAGCACCTCTCCCTCCCCTTCCTCCCCTTTGTCTGTTCCATTCAGCATCTCAGGAGGTGAGCAGACATGGCAGGAGTCAACGAGTAGAAGATAGAGAAATCATGGACATCATTGTCCCACAGGGAAGGGATTTGCTATGCTGTGCATTCTGCAGACATGGGAGAGGACGTTCTGCTGTGAAGGTTTGACATATAAAACTACATGTTTGCAGCTCTGAATTAGCCAGGACACTGAGCTAGCAGAGGCCAGACCATTTTTAGCATCTTAGGAACAAGCCGATAAATCTAAAAGGCCAGTGAAGGGCAGATTCAAACAATCCCGTAATCTTTTGTGTTTACTGTGGCTGTAGCCTAAAGTCATGAAAACGTGAGTCACAGCAAAGTAGTGAAGGCTTGGAGGATGACAATTCATTGGTTATTTTTAGCAGGTTGACAGAGGAAATCAGCCTCCATGACTTGAAGACCTGGCAGAGATGGATGAAGGCACCTGCAGGACAGGAGGAGCCTGGACATGGCTGTGGGCTGAGGGAAGAAAGGAGACATAGCCAGTCCACTAGGCCAATGGAACAGGGATGCTGGGAAGATGAGGTCAAAACATGAGAGGACAAGAGAGGAGCAGTCATGCAGTCCTGGCTTCCCTTTGCTAGACGAGGAGAGAGTGGGGAAGAGATGTGAGGGTTTAGAGGCATTTCCTGAAGAATGGAATTTTATAGTGAGTGATTTTGATTCTCCTGATAGGCTGGGAGAAAAGATCCCTATGGATAATGGCAGGTGGTCCTTACCTGGAAGGGCAGGATCTGGGAGAGTGAGTCCATGCTAGGAAAGACCATCTTGCATTCAATAAGAGGGAAGCAGTTATTCTTTCTAGGGCATAGTGTGGTTGGTCTTGTATGACATTGTGGCTGTCATTAACAGAGGGGTGCCACTCGTAGGGTTGGGGAGAAGATGATGGTGGAGACTCATCCTTCCTGCTTTTATGCTCGGTATTGTACTCTGTTGGGTTCTCCACCTTTACAATGCCGCTCTCAGTTACCACACACCGTCAGAAGACGAGGATGGGGACAGAAACGAAAAACGTAAAGTGGCTGCAGGTTTTGCCTAGAGCCTGGGTTTCTGATGCAGAAATTGTTCTCATGGTAGCAAACAGACTCATCTGTGCCTGACCTAGATTCTGTCTCCAAAACACAAAACTCTATCCTGTACAGCACCACAGCAGAGCAGTCAACTAAATCCCAATGTCACCGAGCTCAAAGAAGCCCTATGTTTCTACTCACAATAAAGGTACTTGTGGCCAAGAAAGGTTTCAGCACCTTGCCGTTTTCTTTTCATTTTTATTTAAGCATTTTATACAGTATATTTTTATTATATTTCCCCTCCCCATCTCTTCCCAGACCCTCCCCACCTCTCTACCCACCCAATGTAATGTTCCTTCTTTCTTCCTCTTTATGCCTCAAAAACAAAATGAAAGAAAAAAGAACCAAAAAAAAAAAAAACAAAACAAACCCATAAAATCAAAGTGAACTAATTAAAAACAAAATAAAATAAAAAATGCAATTGCTAAGAGTCAAGTGGGAGCAGAGCCCGCCAGCAGTCACGTCCTCTATTCAGAACTCACATGACCCAGTCCTCCACTCCAAGTAATATCGAGCTGAATTCTACAAGCCAACGCGACGGGAAGTGAAGAGTGATCACCCCGGATTTGACATCCTCCTCTAAGAAGACATTTTTTGTTGGCCTATTCGTTCCTAGAAATAACTTCTGAAACAGAAAATTGTACATCTGGGAGAAATCTGCCCACAAGACTCGTCGCAAACCAGCCTCATAACCCAATTAAAGCTATGAGGAACCGTTGGTCTGCTCTGAGCCATTAGTCATTTTAACATCATACTCTCCCAAAGGTATAAAACCCATGAGAAGCAGCAGAAATACTTAATATTCTGGGTCAAAGGTCAATGCTGAACAGCCTCTGGTACCTTTGAATGTGAGCAGCGTTCAAGGTTAATACGAGACATCATGCCTGATGGCTTACTACCTACTGTTATTTGTCCCTGGCACACTTCCTGCTGCATAATATGCTATAAACTGAATAGTTTGTTGAATAAGTGAATGAAAAATATAGTGAATTTTTGAGAGCAGGAGCTTTAAGTGACTTTATAGGGAAGCCTGATCTTTATCTAAACTTCATTTTTCTCAGTATTTTCAATGTGGTTTCCAATCATCATTAGGTCTTGGATGAAACAGTGGGGCCACTGGAGATCTCTTGAACCAGTGCAGATACACACACACACACACACACACACACACACACACACACACACACACTCTACACACACACCACATACATATACATACACACTCCATACACCCACCCATACACACACACACATACACTCCACACACACATACTCCACACACACACACACACACACCACACACTCCACACTCCACACACACACATACACACACACACACTCCACACTCCACACACACACACATACACACACACCACACACTCCACACACATACACACACACATACACACACACCACACCACACGACACCACACATACCACACACATATACACATACACACACATTCCATACACACAAATACACATATATACATACTACACACTACACACACACACATATACATACTACACACTACACACACATACTACACACACACACACACACACACACACACACACACACACACACACATACACTCATGCACACACTTACTAATCCCAAACTCTGGAATCCTGAAGGTTCGTAGTTTTTAAAGTCTGATTGTTTTTTCTGAATATGCTTTGTTTTAATATTTTAGAGATTCCAAGCAGGGAACAATAGAGCTCCTCAGAGGCCTGCCTCACATCTACTGTGGCACCAAGTGAGAAAAGGGGAATGGAAACCACCTTCTGGTTCTAAGGGACAACAAAAACCACTCTTTGTAGCATCTGAATCCAATGAATTCCCACAAACAAATATGTCTTAGTCTGGCTGCAATCTTCCAGGGCCTTGCTTCAATGGGGGGGGGGGCTGTTTGGAGGTGCTTTGACAGTATTTAATTTGACATTCATTTTAGCCCAGGAGGAGGTGGTAGATACAGCATAGGAAGCAGGATGTGAGACAGAGACATCACACAGATAAAAGGATCTGGAGCTTAGACAAAGCGTGTGCCTTCCGAGGCTAACCCAATGCTGTTTCAGAACCAACAGTTTCAACCCTGTTAGCATCCAGGGATGTGGAAAGTGATGGAGCTCACCCTAATGACTGTCACCTTCTTCAGGTCCCATCCTCTCACTCAGTCATGAGTCCATACAAGCGGTCATGATGGAATGGTTATAGAAACACCTACCAACAGGCATGGGTACCTGACTCCACGGGAGTCTTGATGAGAAGCTTAGGAAATGTCCTGACTACAAAGATTCTCATACCCATGGAAGAACACAGCATTCCACATGGTTATGTCTGGGGGAAAGCTGGACAGGTGTTCTGCTGATACAAGACTATGCATGTGTACACACACACACACACACACACACACACACACACACACACACTTCAGAAGCTCTTCATGTTTTATAGCCTGGTGTCAGATAAATCACCAGGCTGAGTCATAAGAATCTCAAGGTGAAGGCCCTCCTGAGCTTTATGGTGAGCTCATGGCCAGTCTGGTCTACACAGTGAGACACTGTCTCAGGATGAACATAAGAGGGCTGGAGAGGTGGCTCAGCAGTTAAGAGCACTGGCTGCTCTTGAAGAGGACCCAAGTTCAGTTCTTAGCACCCACAAGGCAGCTCACAACCACCTGTAATTCCAGTTCCTGGGGATCTGAGTCTCCACAGGTACTGCATGCATGTAGTGCACAGACATACAGGACAAAAAAACACATGTACACATTTTTTTTCCAAATAGAATACTACACAGCCACCAAAACTTAAGTATATATTTGTTCTATTCTTTAGTTCTATGACCTTTTAAGTGTATACAGATGTGCATATATTTAATTTTTGTTTCATCTCTCTTCAGTAAGAAGACTTGAAATATAGACACACAGTGCACACAGGGAATGGACGCAGTCACACATCTGGCATTAACCCTGCAGTCAACACAAAGCAGTTTTCACATACAGCTGAGAACACTGACCTGTTCCTGGCTGACAGGAGTAGTCTGCTTAGGAACAGCCTTCTCCTGGCTTTTCTTTCCATTGAATCACAGAGCACAGACTCCTGTTTATACTGATTCAATTTTACCTTCTTATCTAGACTGGACTCTCTGCGTTCCTCCCCAGAGACTTCAACTGCTCACCTTGCCATGGTCAGATGAACATTTCTAACATTTCTAAGCCACACAGAACCCAAAGTAGCGCCCTGTAGTGTGATGACCGGTGATTAGGTAGAGGACAGTCCCTACCTGAAGGGAACTAAGAGGCAATTTGAATAGAGATTATTGGATATAAAACTATACATCAGTATCTTTGGACAGGCAATCTAGTCATGAAGACACACAGCCCTGTGCCTGTCAGAACATTCTTTCTCAGCTTAGAGGAAAGGTTTCAAAGGGGCCCTGGCCAACACGATGCTGAAATTCACTGAGAGCCTTATTTTAGCCCATCATGCGAGGGGCAGTGGCAGCTCTGCCCGTAGGAACGCTGCTACTAGACATATTAGTATCATTGCACGAAGCCAAGGACAGTGGAACAAAAGAAGTTCAGGAGGCTGGAGATATGGCTCCGTGGTTAAGATCACTTACTGTTAATGCAGAGGTCCTGGGTCCAGTTCCCAGCACCCACATGGTAGCTCACAACCATCTCTAAGTCCAGTTCTAAGGGATCTGACGCCCTCTTCTGGCCTTTGTGGGCACTGCATAAACACAGTGCACACATACGTACTCAGTACCCTTAGAACAGTTGTAAAACCTTATTTTAATTAGAGAAAATGAATTTGATTCCACTAAAATCGCGATGGCTCTCACCAATTTCTGTTGTGGCCCAAAATATTTTACTTCAAAAAGCCATCTTTAAACCCCAGCTCCTGATACCTGTGAAGTCATTTGGAGAGAGGGTCTTTGAAGGTGTTCCACACTGGATGAGGATAGACCTTTGCCTAACAACTGGTAACCTTGTAGGGAGATGGAAATAGGATAAGCATAGTTACCCACAGGGAAGTAGGGATGCTCCCACAAAACACGGAGGGCAGGACTGCCAACATCAACCACTAACTGGGAGGGGTAGAAAGTCTGCCTTGTACTTCAGAGCAGGCAATTCTCTACCTATGACTTCATTTGGGACTTTTTGCCTTAGTACCTGCAATACAGCAAGTCTCTAGGTTTTCCTGTCACATTTAAAATAATTATTTATAGTTGGTGTCTTAGTCAGGGTTTCTATTCCTGCGCAAACATCATGACCAAGAAGCAACTTGGGGAAGAAAAGGTTTATTCAGCTCACACTTCCACATTGCTGTTCATCACCAAAGGAAGTCAGGACCGGAACTCACACAGGGCAGGAAGATGATGCAGTGGCCATGGAGGGATGTTTCTTACTGGCTTGCTTCCCCTGGCTTGCTCAGCTTGCTCTCTTATAGAACCCAAGACCACCAGCCCAGGGACGGCACCACCCATCTCTCTCTCTGTGACTCTCACTGTGTGTCCTCCTTCTGAATCAGAGAGCAGCTGCCACAAGGGTGGATCTGCCAGCCTCTGCTGGCCTCTCTTTATAGTACTCCGGCCACCTTGATGGATGACACTCAGCTAAAATGGTTACATTCTGAATTAGAGCCAGGAAAGCGTCCCACGAAGAATGTGAAGACGGAAAGAAAGAGCCTCTCTGGCTGTTCACTTCTCATATTGATCCTGCTCTCATGTGGCCCTGAGAATATCTGTTCTGGCATCTGTCTTCATTGGAAAGCTCTTGAGCGATGGCGATGGGAGCTTGCTAGTGGTACTTGGGGGATGTCTCACTCCTAACGGCATCTACACTATAGCTGGATTGATTTCTGCAGATAAAGTAAAAGCACTCGTCGTCTTGCTACACACAGGCACTTCCTGATACCGTTCCATCAAACCTGGTTCTGCACCAGGAAAATATTAATTCTGAAGCCATTTCCACCCATCGCCCCATGTCTTTCAGGAAGTTTGCTGTAGAATTGACCAAATAAAGCATCAATGTTCAGATACCATTTAGTAAGTACAAATGAACTGGGTTTGATCACACTCGGCACGTCTATTAAAAAAAGATTCAAATTTTAATCCATTAGCCCCGGAACACACTGTACAAGCAACAGGAAAATTGCAGTTGTCAAAGTGTGAATTCAGACTCAGGGTAAGTTCATCTAAGGAAGTGAAATCTCAATTTAGATATTTTTTTCCCCTTTAGTCCACTCTCCTGTGCCCACGTGTTTCTCCTAGAATGTGGGAGGACAAGTCACACAGTAAATGTTTCTCACACAGAGGACTGGGTAGGGTTTATTCATCAGTTAAAAGGAAGTGAGGAGCTCAGCAAAATGGTTTGTAGAGCTCTTTCACAGGTCAAAAGATGGCCAGAATATGTATGTGTGTGTGCACTTGTGTATTGCATGCATATATGTGTGTTCACGTCTGTGTGAGTGTACGTAAGCACATGCACACTTGTGTTTTCTTCTAAAACATTTTTACTTATATTTTTTGTGCACAGTGGTATTTTGCCTGCATATATGTCTATGCACCATGTATGTCCCTGTTGCCCCTGGAGGACAGGGCAAGGTATTGGGTTCCCCAGAAATGAAGTTACAGATGGTTGTGAGCCATGCTGTTACTGTTGGGAGCCAGACTTCAGGACCTCTGAGAAAGGAGTGCTTTTAACCACTGGCCCATCTCTCCGGCCCCCACTTGTCTTTTCTTTAGTAAGGTTGGGATAAAGCTAAGGAAGAACCCTGCTACTGAGCTGCACCCTCACGTGTCTCTTGATAATGAGGGGAATTGGTAAAATTGTTTAATGGCAGCCTTCTCTTGTACTTCCCAGAAAAGTCTACCTGCCTGTGGGTGGCTGGAGCCCCAAGACCGAGACCATCTCCTTACCACATCAGCAGCAGTGGACCAGCCAGGCATGACTTCCCAGGATGGGCAAGGTGAGAGAAGTGGGCTGAGGTCTCCCTGATGGCCAGGTAAAAGGAACAGAGGCCTTGCAAACCAGCAGCTGAAAGTAAGCTGTACTCCTGTTCAAACCCAGCAGGCTGTTCTCCATGTCGGAGCAGCAAGCGGGCTTCATTTCGGAGCACATCTGGTGTCCCAGACCACTCTAGCAAAAGCAGCCATTTTCTTTAAATTGAAAGTCAAGGCCGTTTATTTTTCTCAAAACCTGTGCTGTCAGCTCTGCGTTCTGACTGGAAAGGTTTGCTTGTTTCGAGCAATGGCAAAGCCACTTTATTCTTAAACAGGGTGTGAATCTCTCTTCCCCGAGCAAGCCTTGTGGTGAGTGATACATTTACATAAATCCTTGTCCCAAGAGGACATGTGTATCAGTTATGGAGATGGAATATATCTGGAGGAAACTTATTTGGAGGGAAAGAGATGCCAAAGCACTCCCCCAAAAATAGATCTTGTCACATGGTACCTTCATGGCATCTCTATGTACTTCCATTGAGCGCTTTAAGTTTTCATGTGGGAGGGCAGTTATCATTCCCTATGTCATGAATTAGTAAATGTTTAAGTGCATATCACTGCTTTTACACATGAATATATACAATGTATGCATGTATATGAATGTATATATTTCCTGTGCTTCTCAATGGTGAGGGTGTGTCTTGTGAAGTGCATGCTAGGTGAACTAATGTGGTAGGAGCATCGCATAGTCTAGTTAATTAGTAGAATTGTTCGCTATGCTGCGGCTAGGGTGTGCCTGAGCACTGTAGTGGCGGGGGACTGCACCGTGACTGTGATCCATCACTGAAACAACGTCTCTTTGTGGCCCATCATCACATCACAATGTGAGTAGAAACAGGCTTCAGGGTGAGGCCAGGGCAGGGTAACACCTGCCCTTATGTTAAGCACTTCAGGACTGTCAACCTATTTTGTCAACGTAGCAACAGCAAATTCACTTATTACTTTAAAAAATGTCTTCAGTTCTATGGAATTTGAAGTGTCGGTAACTGTGTAACAGTCCCCAACTTTGGATTAAAAGTACAATTCTCAAGGCAGGGCATCCTTAACCGTTATTTCACCTGGGTTGCTGTTCATTTCTGAAATGATCAAAATGATTGCCAGTGCCCCAGAAATAAATCATTCCGAGAATCATAGACTTTTACATTGATTTCCCCATTTATAAGTAACCTGTCTCTTTATCAACTAACCCCTCTTCCTTATCAATCACCCAGGGTCACATTTAGTTCATTAATAGAAGGAAGCTACTGTCCTGACACTTCACAGATGCTTATGACACATAAATTCCAACGGACTTCAGGGAGAATGGGTACCAAACCATTTTCTCGGGCATTAGAGGAAGCCACATGAAAGCTGAGTCTGGAAGCATACTTAGCAGTTTTATGATTACAAATCCGTCCACTATAAATTTTTTAAAGAAAACGTGTAATTAAAAGTGTAGAGATCCACACTGTGCTTCTCTGTAAAGCATCAGTTTGGTTATTAAATGGCTATAAATTAGCCATTAGGGTATATTCTTCCAAACGGATTAACCTTTTCAATTATCATTTCATCTGCTTTCTATATTTAAAAAAAATCAAAGAAATTCAAGATATAGGAGAGACAAGGCAGTAGAGGATCTGAAATTGATTTGGTGGCTTTGGAGTTGACATAATCTTGGCCTGGTGCAGTTCATTTTGAAAAGCTGCCTTAAATTTCCCCTGGTTTTGAACTTTTTTTTTTCTTACCACTTTCATCTAGCAAGAAATCATCCTGGTAACGGAACTTCTCTGGTCCACATGCAATAAAAATGTCATCGTCACCAAAAAAGTCCTGAAGGCACATCACCTACAAGAGAAAAGCATAGCACTCAGCCAGGGGTCCACACAACAGTGATCACAGCACCACCTCCCCCCCTGCATAGACCTCTGCGTAGAGCCATTTCCCTCTAATGGAGTCAACAGGGGGATTTCAAAGTCTTGGCTGTGCATCTGTTATCAGTAAGGAACGAGTTAGTTTCAGGTCTGCAGGAAGGCAGAGAAGGCGACTGGGCGGGTAACTGTCACATTTATGACTGGAAACATCAACAGGCTATGAGGTAAGAGTTCTTTGTTTCCATAACACTGGAGAGTCTGCTACTCAGACCCCAGGGCCCCCTAGCTTCTGAATGTAAGTTCCAAAAGCCAGGAGAGCCGGGTGCATGCACGGTTTTAAGTACAGGTGTGCTCTTGTGGTAATTGACAGCATCGTTTGCTCACAACAACCACTGAGAAAAACAGTTTATTATAATAGCTTGTAGGCCTATTCCGTCTCTAATTGAAATAAACTGAAACCCCTTTATAAGAGGAAGAGTTAGGAAAGAAGGTTTTGGTGAGGTTTGGCTATGAACACTACAGAAACTCTATGTCCTTCTGTCTTGCTGTGTCAAGCACTAAACCTCCCAGCACCCTGCCCCCTCAGTACTGGGGATCAAGTGCAAGGCTTTGTACATTTTAGACTGACACTCAGCCACTGAGCTATGTGTCTACCCTTTGTTTTCTTAGCCCAGAGTTTTACTATGTAGCTCAAGCTAGCCTTGAACAGCCCATCCCCCGCCTCAGCCTCCCTGGTGTTGAGGTTATAGGCCAAAATGACATTCCATCCTGCCACTTCACATTGCGCGATTTTAAACGAGACATGGTTTCGTGGCTCTTCTAGGGGTGGGGAGGCTGAGTATGGAGGACCCCAGTTTGACTTCCAGCCAGAACACCACAGTGACATTCTATCTCAAAAACAAGTACAATGACTTGACGAGGCGTATTGCCAAATAGAACGGTAAGGTAAATGTCACTTTGCAGCGAACTGTGGTTAGCATGACTCATTTTCAAGCTTGAAGATGTTCCTACAGTGTTTCGTTCATGGCTGATGATGGATGCTGCTGAATTCTATCCATTCCCAATTTCCTTTCACCATGTGGGCGAATCACAAGGTGGCTGTAGGTCGTTTCTCTAGAGCTGTGAAACACTGATCAAAAGCAACTTGGAGGAAACCACTTGTCCTGCAGCATAGTTCATCCTTAAGAGAAAGCAAGGCAGGAGCTTGGAGGCAGGAAGTGAAACAGAGACTATGGAAGAATACTGCTTATGTGCTTGCCCCGAGGCTCACGCTACCTTTCTATAGAGCCCAGACCCACCTAAGGATGGCACGTCCCACAGTGGGCTGGGTCTGATAATATCCATTATCAATCAAGAAAGCACCTCATTGCCATCTCACATTGATGGAGGCAATTCTTCAACCGAGGGTCCCTCTTTTTTTTTTTTTTCGGAGCTGAGGACCGAACCCAGGCCCTACCACTGAGCTAAATCCACCCCCCCACCCCCCACCCACCCAGGATCCCTCTTACTAGGTGTTTCCAGTTGGCAACAAAACCCATCAGGGCAGAGCTGACTAAAATAGCCTTTCGAATGGCATTTTCCTCCAGGTGTTTCAGCACCAAAGAAAGACAGGAGTGGAGACTGAGATGCTGATGCCCCGTGGTCATTGTTAGTGTCTCCCTCAGCTGCATTTCGGCTATGGGTGCCTCTGGGGTTTCGCATCTTTGTCTGTCTTTGGTAGCATGCTGTGTCTATCCCGTAGGCGGTGAGTTGGGTGACTATAACATTCTTTGCTGCCCCAGGTGCTATGGCATGTACCGAGGGTCTCTCAGGATGCCTCATTTCCAAATAATGGCTTGGCAGAATTTTTTAGGGGAAATTTCACCAAGGGTTTGATGATCAGCATTAAATATGAATCAGATGTATCCATGCCTGTAAGGGTTTTTTTTCCCTGCCATTTAAATCTTGAGAGCATGGGTGGCAGAACTTCGCTCCATATACCTCCTCTTTCTCTCTCATTCCAAGGCCGACCTCACTTACCTTGACATTCCGACTTTCTCTGTGGGCATTGGTATCTAGTCAACCATTAATGAGGCATATACCTTTAATATACACACTTTTTAAAATGAATGCACGGTAGCACAAATATACAAAATGAGTAAGGCATGGGCTCTCACTCAGGCAAAAACAGAACACCAGTCCCCAAGTGCAGAATGTGCTTAAAGAGGTGGTGGATAGAGCCTGTGCAATCGGAGGTCCTATGTCTGAGTGCCACATGGGCCTATCCAGTCTAACAGGCTCAAAGCCTCATTCTGAACTCTGAGTATTCTTGATGTGTTGAAGTGTACTCAAACCCAAAGAGAAGAGAGGGGATACCAACATTCCTCAACCTGCATTCAGAACCGTTTTTTTCCACAGCAACATACATATAGTGTTCCTTCTCACACCCCTTTTGGGATTTGTGTGGATAGCCACAGGTAAAAGATCCCAGAAACCAGCCTCTTGGCACTCACTGACAATGACAGTGCTTGAGAGACTAAGGCAAGAAGAGTTTGAGACCAGCCTGGGCTGCACAGTGAGATGCAGTCTCGAAATAACACAAACCAACTAAAATGTAGAACTCGAGGAATGCACAGGGAAGGACTACCACTTACTTACTCCCCAGAAACTCATGTTTCCCTAGCAAAATATAGGTATAGTTTATTTGCCGAACATGTTATGATGGGCCTACAGTGCATCAAGTTCCAAGCCAAATACTATATTTTTTTTCAAATCTCTGGTTGGGGGCTGAGAGATATAGTTGTCTATAAAGTTCTTGATACACAAGCACAAGGACCCAAGTTTAAAGAACAGTTACAGTAGAACACTTATAATCCCAGTGTTGGGGAAGCAGAGGTATGTAGAGCCTAATTGATAAGCTTAAAAACAAGGTAGAGGGTGTACCCAAGGAGAAACGGTACCCAAGGTCATTCTCTGTACATGTATCTGTATACTTACAAATATGCACAATATGTGCTCATATGCACATACGCAAAATATAGATCAAAAAATGTTGTTTTCTAAAGGAGCTACATCTTCCTTTCTTCATACTCTACCATTTTCATTACAGGATATCAGGTGACTACTCAGCCACATTCAACTGTGTGTGCATGTTCTTGCTAAGTGGGTAGAAAACCAGCGGGACTACAACATGTTCTAAGTAGGGAGTAGCCAATGGGCTTCCACCATTCTGATGATGACTGTTCACCAAGCTTTCAGCTCAAAGAACACAGCAGACAACAAATGATCCATCTTGGACAGTTTAAGCACAATCCTGTTAGCAAGTGAGAGCTGAAACGTGACGAACTTTTGATGTTCCTTCCAACACTAGGATTCCAAGAATATGAAAAGAACAGAGTGGTTGCTAAAGAAGTTGTCTGTCATCGCTCAGCAGAGAAGAAACGGGAAAGAGTCATTCCGGTGTCAAGTAACATGTACTCATTTAATACTGCTCAAGCTTCGGTGGATGGAATCAATGGGAGTGCTGAACTGTTGGACGCTCTAGGGGTTTCTACTGTGCATCGTTTTGCTTCTTTCCTGCTTAAAACGTCCCACTGGAAAAAGGCAGTAAACTCTGGAGATGAAATTAAAAAAACAAAGCCATTCCTTGTGAGAAACTCCACCCTCTTACCTATAGTCACAATCTAGCTACAGGTTGATTTCCTGCAACATCTCCAAATGTCGGGCAGCCCCAGCCATCTTCCTCATAGCTGCCATCATCATCCTGTCTGCCCAGAGCCCGTCCTCCCCGAGGGACCTTGGCATTTAGCTCTTGTAAAAGTCTGAAACCCTACCCCCTTCTCAGCACTTCATCCTGTTTAATTTCCTTGGTCATCCATTCTCTACTAAAATTTTGAATTCTCTTTGCACAGCTCCGAAACTACCACTGGCTTATAGTCATCAACTTAAGGTTTGCCCTTCGCAGCTGGTATTCCAGATGCCCTCACATCTGTCTCCAGACTAACGGCCATGTCTCCAGTTTTGACCCAGTGTCTAATGAGTAATAAACACTCATGGCTGAACAGAACTTATACTCTAAAATAAAAGCTCCCACTGGTTTTCATTTCCTGACAAAGGGCTTAACCTTTCCTGTTTGTTTTCTATAAAAAAACCCCTATTATGATCCATTCTCACCTAGACTTGGTCTAAGCCCTTCCTGTGGCCCAAGGCTCAGTTGAAGGTTCGAGCCCTACCTTCCCCAACCCCTCCAACCCAAAGGCACACACCCTTGTTCTGAAGCTGTTGGCATCACTTAATACATGTTTACCAACTGCCTATTAATAGCCCGGAGGATATGCATCTGTGTTTTTTTCTCTCTTCTTTTCCAGCCTCTAGACTAACGATCCCTACAACTCCCAACACAGTGTTTGTAGTGAGTCAGTAACTTGCCCAAAGTCACCCACAAAATTTTGTCAAAGGTCTGAGGGGAGCTGTCTGGGATTTTTCTCCCATCTCTCGGCTGTCCAGAAATGAGGCAGAGCAGTATCTCCTGGCGGTGCCTTCTCCCACCCTATGCCCGCACCTGCTCTGGAACATTCCCAAGAGCATAGCACTGGTAACCGCCTGGTTTAGGTGTCAACCCAGCCCTGCCACTCAGCTGGGAACCTCTTTGTACCTCAGTTTATCACATCAATCAATCATTTTAAGGTCTGATGTGTTATGAACGTGAATAGGAACCTCCTCCATACACTTCAGCTATTTTGAGCCAAAAATGTTGCCTTTATTGTTAAAGCAAGCATAAATCAAATATAAACCTACATCAAATGAATTAATTTTTAAAGCAGAACCCACAAGGTTTTATACTCCTAGTTAACCACACCTGCAGGCTTCTTGTCTGAGTAGATCTGAGCAAGATGTGACAAGCGAATGTTCCTTACTGCTAATGGAACAAGAATTTTTGTTTTGTTTGTGTGCTGTTTTATTTTTGTTTTAGCTTTGTCTTGAAATAGGATCTCACTATGTAGACCAGGCTGGCCTCCAACTCCACTTGCCTCTGTCTCCCCCATACTGGATTTAAAAAAAAAAAAAAGATTACTATTTTGACGAAAAACGTACTTTAGATTTGAGTCAAGTAATTGGTGCAGAGCTTACAGAAGCCACAAACACAAACACAAATGTGGCTCTGGCTTCCTTTTGGTTTCCCTGGTTTGAACCTTTGAAGACTCATTTGCACCTCTGTTCTCATCTGGGACTAAAATAAGAGTTCCATGAACCATTGTTGCAGAAGCTCAGGGGTGCTAGTGTCACTAACCCTTAGATTTGTGGGAACCACAGATTTCTATCTTTTGAGGAAAGCACCCCATTGGCATGCCCGCATTATAAACAAGATTCTATGTGGCTCACATGCAGGCAGAGAGGATGAGATCTGTTTCCAGCACACTGCTTACGTTCTGACCGTGGATATTTGGTTCTTATCTGGTGTTTCGGTTATTCTGTGGAAATTTAACTCCAAAGGAAGTCCCATGTTCATGCTGAGATTTTCTCTTGGATGGTGCTCAGGACAGTATGGAAGCTAGCACACCTCAAAACGCACAGGTGCGTATGACTTTCAAATGTGCTAAGAGGAAAAGAAAAAAAGCCACGGAGTGTGCCGATGAGAGCTAGGGACCAGGGATCAGGATATCCCATTTCCAGAGCTACAGTCATCTGGGAAGATGAAGTTCAGTTAAGGAAACGCCCTCATCCGATTGGCTGTCTGATGGTACGTAAGTCTGTGCCGCACTTTCTGGATTGATAATTGATATGGGAGGGTTCGGCACCCCATAGTTATGGCTCCCAGGTGGCCCCAGGCTGTATACGAGAGCTGGCTGAGCAAGCCAGGAGGCCAAGCCAGTTGAACGGCTTTCAGCCATAGTCTTTGCTTCAGTTCTACCTTCAGCTTCCCTCGGTGACAGACTACGATCTGTAAGATTCAATAAGCTCTTTCCTCTCCAAAATGGCTTTGGCCAGTGTTTCACCATGGCAACAGAAAGCAAATCTAAGCTCTAAGCTCACTTGCTGTAAGAAATTTGGAGGCGTTAATTAAATAGTCTTATCAGTTTCTGCATTGCTTTTAACACACTGTACCTGATAATTAAGTGTGTGTGTGTGTGTGTGTGTGTTTGTGTGTGTGTGCACGCGCGCGTTAGCACGCATGCTGTAGCATCAAGAGCTTCTGGTCACTATCGCTGTGATGAAACGCCATGACCAAAAGCAACTTGGGGGCTTGGTATCTCATTCACAGTTCTGTATGACAGCTCATCATCAAAAACAGTGAGGGCAGGAACTCGAGCAGGGCAGGAGCTGAGGCAGAGGCATGGAGGGAGCTACTAACTGGCTTGCTCCTGGTGGTTCGCTCAGCCTGCTTTTCATAGAACCCAGGACCACTGGCTCAGGGATGCCACCATTACAGTGGACTGTGCCTTCCCACATCAATCACCAAGTAAGAAAATGCCCTACAGGTTTGCCTGGGGTTCCCTCTTCTCCAACGACTTGTGTGAGGTTGACATACAACTGGCCAGCAAAGCCTCCCAGCATGGTGTATTGGGAGTTAGTACAGATGCCATCAGACACCCGCCTGGTGGCAGGTCCTTAGGTTACTCAGGGCATGGTGCGACCTCAGCTCCTCCCATCTCTCTGGCTCCTTAGCCACAGCTTTGCTTTCCCATGGTCCCACTGGGGCTGACACACAGCTTCAAAGACCCCAAAGCAACCACCTATGTCCTGAATCCTCCCAAGCTGTAAACCCAGATCAACGTTTTCTCTATAGAAGTTGATTGTGTTAGCCACACCGTTGAGAGCACTAAATTACACTGCGGTCACATAAACCCCAATGTGTAGATAAAGAAGACAGAGTAGGATAGAATAGAAGACAAGAAGGAATTTGAATTCAGGTCAGTCGGAATTCAAATGCAGGCTCTTAACTGCCAATCTACAGCAAAATAAGTCCTTTTAAACCCACAGAAACCCACACCCTGGCATGTATGTCTCAGACATTTCAGTTGATCGAACAGTTACTATAAGTAGTTATCACATATACTTTACATTAGCAGTAAAAGCAAGCGTCTAATAAGAACACTTGCTTTTTCTTTAAAATAATTTGAATTGTTTCTTTGGCTGGAGGAGAGCACGTTTCTTTTTCTAGCTATGAATTCACGCCTTTTCCACTGGCTCATTATGGCAGCACATTCGTCTCAGGGGACAGATGTGTACCGAGGAAACAAAACCATGCAGACAAACATGGACTTCTCGGCTCTGCTTCCGGTCTGAGTCGCTCTGCAAGGGCAAAGATTGAAACAAAGGCAGTAAAGGCATCTGCTGGTTACACATTTCTAAATCGGGACCACGGAACCCATTGCCCCTCACTGGAGTGTGGTCTCCATGGCAACAAAGACAGCAGGAAGCTGGCCTAGATTCTTATCAGGGGGCCTTAGCAAGGATATTTTCTTTACAAGAGCGCCCTCTGCAGACCAAATGGAGGATAGCCCTCAGACATCACTGGAAGCTGAGGAGGATCCTTTAATTCCTTAGAGATCATTGTAAAAAATAAACACAAACCAGCATAAAAATGGAAGCCAAGAAATTCAGTCCATTTACTGAACTCGTTGATTATGGTAAAATCCTTTAATTTTCTTCTCAAATATTTATGGGCAATTTTCACCTTTCCTGGTACAGTAGACATAAAAGTTTTATTGCTCATGTTTTAAAGATCTGTTTACACTTTATTGGTGTGCATGTGTGTCTGTGGAGCTGGAGTTCGAGGCAGTTGCCTGACATGGGCGCTGGGAATTGAACTCTAGTCCCCTGCAGGTACAGTTAACTGCTGAGCCATCTCTCCAGACCCTGTCGCTCGCATCCACTTCTACTTAGGGAAGAGAAATACTGTTTTGTAAAGTTAAAAAGTGTTCCCTCTTTGTGACTTGAGAGGCTATATCAAAGGGAACCATAATTCACGATGTGACCATTACAAACATCTTTCAAGTAAAATGTGGCACATGCAGGCTCCTCGTTCTTTAAAACAAAACAGATAGGGTATCTATCGCTCTCCCGTTTCGTCCCACGCTTAGCCTCTATTCTGTGCTAACACTCGGTGTTCTTGTACAATATGGTGTTGTAAATTAGCTATTATGAACTTTTCTCTTTATAATCGGTTATGCAATGTGTCTACAATTCATTATGTACTTACACAAAAGCTTTATAAAGTGCTATTTTCATAAAATATACCATCATTGCATTTTTATCTTCCCATTTCTTTGATGATAAACTTGTGCAAATGGTAACACATTTTATAATAATTCTTCCTAACAAAACTTTCAACTTAAAAAATTACAATTTTTCATTCCTGGGCTTGGGGGGATGGCATAGTTGGTCGAGAGCTTGCTATACAAACAGGAGGTCCTGAAGAAATCCTTAGGACTGGTGTATAGTAAGGTCAGCATAGCCTCATGCTCCTGGAGTCCCAGCACTAGGGAGGCAGAGGCAGAGCTCTGAAGCGCTGTCCAGTCTGTCCAGCCCATTCAGTGAGCTCCAGGTTCAACAAAAGATCTTGCCTCAAAAAATAAGGTGGACAGTGGTTCAGTGTGTGTGTGTGTGTGTGTGTGTGTGTGTGTGTGTGTGTGTGTATGTGTGTGTGGTGTGGTATCAGTGTGGTGTGTGGTGTGTATGTGGTATGTGTGTTTATGTGTGGTGTGGTATATGGTTTGTATGTGTGTTATGGTGTGTGTGAATGGCATGTGTGTGATGTGTAGTGTGTGTGTGTGGCATCTGTGTGTGTATGGTGTGGTGTGATGTGGTGTGTGTGTGTATGGTGTGGTGTGGTGTGAGGTGTGTGTGTATGTGGTGTGTGTGTGTCTATGTGTGTATATGGTGTATGTGTGTGTGTGTGTGTGTGAGAGAGAGAGAGAGAGAGAAAGAGAGAGAGAGAGAGGTGTGTGTGAGAGAGAGGTGTATGTGTGCTGTGTGTTTATGTAGGTGTGAGTGGTATGTGTAGTGTGTAGTATGTGTGTGGTGAGTATAGTGTGGTGTGGTATGGTGTGGTGTGATGTGTTGTGTGTAGTGTGTCTGTGTTGTATGTGTGAGGTGTGTGTGTGTTGTGTGTGTATGGTGTGGTATGTATGGTATGTTGTATGGTGTGTGTATGTGTGGTCTGTGTGTGTTGTGTGTCATGTGTGGTGAGGTATATGGTTTGTATGTGTGTGAATGGTATGTGTGTGTGGAGTGGAGTGTGTGCGGTATGTGTGTGTGGCGTCTGTGTGTGTATGGTGTAGTGTGGTGTGTGTGGTGTGATGTGGTGTGTATGTATGTATATGTGTGTATGTGGTGTCTGTGGCGTGTGCGGTGTGCAGTGTGTGTGTATGGCATGTGTGTGATGTATGGTATGTGTAGTATGGTGGTGTGTGTGTGTGTGTGGTGTGTATATGGTGTGTGTTGGGGGGATGGTGTGTGTGTGATGTGTGTATGGTGTGTGTGTATGGTATGTATGTATAGTGTGTGTGTGTGTGTGTGTGGTGTGGAGTGTGTGGTATGACGTGATGTGTGTGTGGTATGTGTGATGTGTAGTGTGTGTGCTATGTGTTATATTTGATTGTGTATGTGCTTGTGTGTCTCAGTGCAGCACTATGCTCTATCACTCTCTGCCTTGCTCACTTAGTCCTGTCTCTCACTGAACCTGCGTGGTGGCCAGCCAGCCTGTGCAGTCCTCCTATCCCTACCTGCCATAGCAGGAGGGTTACAGGCATGCCTGGGGTCCTGCCAGCCCTGTGCATGACTGCTGACATTCCTAACACAAGTCCTCATGCTCGAAAAGCAGTTCTTACCCACTTGGCCATCTCCCCTCGTCATTCTTTTTTCAATATGGCAGCAATTTCAAGAGAGAAAAAAAGATTGTAGAATTAAAAGTATCTTCAATCATTCACCGAGTGTGTACTCGGTGGCTCTCCTTTCTGCAGACATCAGATAGAGCTGGTCACATCCAGTCTTCCAACCTGCACAGCCTTAAAGCAAAAATCAGTCTTTTATAGACTTTGACCAAAGACAAGCAGGTGCCAAATGACTGGTCCTTTACTATTTAATTCTGTTTAATTTTAAAAATAACTGATGGTACCATTTACAATTATTTGATTTATTTTCTTAATTTTCTTACCTTACAGTAGTGTGAAGGCATTATATATCCAGGTAGAAATGACCTTGGCCTACACTGACTGCATGCAAGATTATGGCGGAGACCCATTGGACCACTGATTATAACTTTGAATAGATTATTCATTAAGTTACATGGTGCTGAACATTTTATGATAGCATAGGTTTTGTGTTTGTTAAATGGCTTTTCTCAAAGGTAGGGCACTGTAAGTGTTCTGAGTACAGATGTGCCAGGCTAAGCAGTGTATGAGGTCTGTTAGTATATGTAGTATACTACATATGCAATACTAGGGGGCTTAAAAATTCCCAGGCTGCCATCCCACCATGATTCAATGGGAGTCCACACTGACATTTCTCCTTTTCATGTGTCTTTCTTGGTCCATGTGGGTTATCCTAACAAAGTATCATTGACAAGGTAGCTTAGAAATAACAGAAATTTATTTCTCACAGTTCTGGAGTTTTTGAAGCTTTTAAGGCCCAGGTACAAGCTGACTCAGGGTCCGATTTCCATACAGACTGTTTCTTTTCACATTAGCCTCACCTGATGGAAGGTCCTAGCACCCAACCATGAGCGCCCTCAAAGGTCTTCATTCTATAACCATTAACTCAGTTGGGAGGGGGTCAGGATTCCAGTTTATGAGTTCCCTAGGCTAAAGCACTGTGCAAAGTGACCTCCAGCAACAAGCAGTGGGCTCTGACGCTACTACGGGCTTCATCCTGGGAGGCTATTCAGCACCTTTCCTCATGTATTAAATTCAAATTTTAAATTTTGTTCTTGTGTATGTGTGCCTCTGTGTGCATCCACAGGTTTCATAGGACAGCTTTGGGAACTGGTTCTCCCTTTTCACTATGGGATCCAGGGATAGAGCTTGGAGCACAATGCTAGAACGGCAGGAGCTTTTGCCAGTGGAGGCATCATGCCTGCCCTGCCTTCTTATATTTAAGTGCAACTACTGGTCATATTCTTGGGGGATGTGATAAGACAATGCCTGGTTTTGTCTTGTTAAATGGCTTTCAGAGAACCCAAAGTATGGCCATATTTACTGTTCATGTTGCTGGCATCAGTAGGGGACAATGGATAGGTATCTGTATTGGGCATCGTTCTGGGTTATTTGGATCTATTGTTTAAGAAAAGAAGAGCACCATCTGCCCTGGAATAGCTAGGAATGAAAGCAACGGGAACTAGGGTTCTCTTCCAAACCTTCCAGTCTTTGACAAGAGTCAAAGACTGTTCCCATGTTTGGCTTCTCCTACTCCTTTAGTGCTGTCTGCCACATTGTTAGACACTTAAATACTGTGCCATTAGACATGATTTCATGGAGGAATTAACTTATAGGCCAGTGTGGTGGTTTGAATATATGTGGCCCATGGGAAGTGGCACTATTAGGAGATGTGGCCTTTTTGGAATGGGCGTGGCCTTGTTGGAGGAAACGTGCCACTGTGTAGGCTGTCACTGAGGACTCCAGTGCTCAAGCTCTGTCCAGTGTGAAAGAGTAGTCTCCTCCTGGCTGTCTTCCGATCAAGATGTAGAACTCTCAGCTCTTCCAGCATCAAGTCTGCCTGCAAGAGGCCATGTTTTCCACCACAATGATAATAGACTGAATCTCTGAACCTGTAAGCCAGCCCCAATTAAATGTTGTCTTTATAAGAGTTGCCTTGGTCAAGGTGTCTCTTCACAGCAATGAACATCCTAACCAAGACAACCAGGAAGGTAGAAACGATTTTACAGTAATCTTTTTGAAAGCTGGTATAATCAATCTTTGATATGAACTCAAAAGCAAACTCCTATCAGTTATGTAAGGTCTGGTGTTCAAAAATGGTAGCCACACCCAGGAATTGTTCAATCAGATATTTGAATATTTTAACAGTCTTGATTGGATTCAGATTATCCAGTCAGGGCTAGGACAGAATTAAATCTTTAATCCTACACTGAGAACATCTCTCAAATGATTCATGAACACAGGTAGCTGGGAGAGTGGCCTGGCTTCAAATGAGGCAGTTGTCTCTTTAAAGTTATGCAAACCCATATGCAAAGATTTTTCTGGCCTGGATTCCATCCAAGTGGTGTTTGATCTGTAGTTCAAAAATAGTTCCACCTTAGAAGAGATTTTTTTCAAACGTTTCTTCTTTTATAAATGCTTGTTTTATGATCCTGTGGGTGTGAGGTTGTCACCTGTAAAAGGCAAGGTGAGGACAAAGAACCGATGTTCTGAAATAACCCGAACAAGCTTAGAAGGAGCTCAAAGATTCCATTACTCACATAGGCTCAGAGTCAAATGGACTGACAGCCCAGAAAAGGAGTCACCAGTTAGCTATTATAACCTGCTCGTTGGTGGTCTTGCCATGCCAGTGAAGACACACAGGGCAGGTGTCAAACCCAGAGAACAAAACACAACCACAGAATCTGTGTGTGGCAATGTCCTCAAGTAGAGTTATCAGAGAGTTAAATTTCTTTTTAAACGTGTTCTGTCTCTCTACTTTAACTGCTGACACGGGATCTTGCCCAGAATGCTGCCCAGGCTGGCTTGAAATTTATGATCGGCTCTGTCTAACTCAGCTTCAATTGCCAAGTTTGCAGTGACCAAATTGCTCTGTGATGATAACTTTCCCCGTCTCACTGCCTCCATTTTAACTTTTTGTTCCCTTCCTTCTAGGGCCTTGGACATGCTAGGCAAGTGTTTTATTATTTTTTTTATCTTGAGACACCATTTCACTAAGTAGTCCTGGTTGGCAATGATCTCACTCTGTAGCCAAAGCAGGCCTCACATTCATGAGCCTCCTGTACAGTTGATAATATTTCGGCCAGCAAGCCCAACAGCAAATGTCCTTCGGTAAAAATCAGATTCTTATTGAAGTTCTGCAAGAAACTATCATTAAAAGTATTGATATATATGTGAAAGATAAAAACATAATCACTTTTTCTTGTGTGTGTCTGTGCACTGGTTTATTGTCCAAGGTCTCATACAATAACATCCCCCAAACCACAGATTTGTGTTCCTGGCAGGAATATTTATAAATGTTGCTTGACATTAAAGCATAGACCTGGTTGCTTTAAATATCTCTCTCTATATATATGTATTTCCAACTTTCTTGTCTGAGTATATAGCCTGACACTAAAAGAGATTTTTTATACAATTCAAATTAGTTTTCTCAAATGATGAATTCCAAGTGACAATTATTCCATAGAGCTGATAATTCCAGAATGATGGTTAGCAACACCACCATCACCATCACCATCACCACCAGCACCGTCAGCACCAGCATCACAGTCCCATGACCAACAACACTCCCAGAAGCCCTGCTGCCATCACTACCACCATCACCACCATCTCTGTCATCACCACCATTTCCATCCTCACTGCTATCATAGCTGCTACCACCACCACCACAATCAAAGCAACCGTCACCACTGCCATCACTGCCACCACTGTCATAGCTATCACCATCACCACATTGCTACACACCATCGCCATTATAATCATCATCATCACCATCACTACCCTGCCATCATAGTCACTGCTTATATCACCAGTGACACTACCATAGTCTCCCCCATCATCCCTACCACCACCACCTCTCCTATCACCTGAGCATGCCATAACCCCCTCTTATGATTTGATAACCACCACATCTGCTATTAGCCCGACTGCCACCATTGGTCACTACCTCTCTCCCCCTGTCATTACCATGATTGTCATTGTTACTTACAGTGAGCCACCTCATAAACTTTTGAAGTATAGCATGTGTTTGATCAATGCTCTGAGAGCACAGTCTTTTGCCTCTTGATTATTCTATGTGGCTAGTGTTCTGCTCGCTGGGCACTTCTTAGTTTCTAATTGGTATAATCATCCCAGTAGGAATTAGTACAAAGTAAAGATAAAATGATATTAGAAATAAATTATATGTTTTTAACCCGTGGTCATATGTAGCTGGCATATATATATGTATATATGTATATGTATATATACATGTATATATGTGAAAATATTATTGAAAGATTCTACTAAAAGGTATCTGAGAGTCAATCAATCTACAAATGGAAACACTCTCGAACTATTGGAGTAATAGTGCTATTTTGCAAGATTGCGTTTGCATCTAAGAAGGGCTGATGAAAAGGTGAGAAAGAGATGCCAACAGTAAGATTTTTAAAAAGCATGAGTAGCTTGGAATTGGGTTGGTGTAAAGACCTTATGATTTCATGGTAATGCTGATCTAGAATGTAGTTATGATCACAGGCTTGGAGCTATCCTTTCTCAGTGACCTCCAAACATGGTAGATGTGAGGAGATGGCTCAGTCAGTAAAGTGCTGGCTGCACATGCATGAGGACCCGTATCACTGCTGGGCACAGTGACATGCACTTGTAATCCCAGTGCCAGGGGAATAAGGACAGGCTGATCCTAGGGCTCACTGGGTGTAGGTTGATGTCATTATGCAGGTGAAGGCAGGTATAGGATAGAACGAGGTCTGTCATTGGACAAGAAGGAAGGATGGGTGGGAGAAAAGTTTCAGAGGAGGAGGAGACTGGATTGAGAAGGAAGAGCAGCAGGAGAAGCAACATGGGAGCAGATATGAATGATCCTCACGATGATCCTTAATAGATACATACAGGCTGTTATGAATATTCCTAAGGGATGGGTGTGTACAGGATTTTGTGTGTCTCGATGAGCAATCTATATCTTACTGAGGTGGGCAATTATATCTTATCAATTGGATCAGAGGTTATTGTGTTGTGTGTTCTTTCATGTGGTGATTTAATTGAGTTCAAGAGAGTGTATGGCCGCAGGACACATTGGACCCACCATGGAATTGGGATGTATATGTTTGGCATGGTGGCAACCTGCCTTAGGAACTAGATGGGTAGAGAGATTGTTGCTGGGCTCAGAGAGTAGCCAGCGGCAGTGTGATATGGGATGGAGCCTAGCGGGTGAGAGGTTTGGTTGACTGAGATGACAATATCCCACAGATGCCATATGGCCCTATGGTGCCAGCACTAGTGTGGGTTAAAAGAAACCTTTTAAAAATATACAACCAGGCCAACTGCCTAGTCAGCATCATCGTTGAGTTCTAGGCCAGTGACAGACCCATGGTAGGAACAAGGTGGGCAGTTCCTGAGGAGCAGTAGCTGATGTCCTCTGGCTGCCACATGCATGCACACTTACACACACATTCATAGACACAAGAGTGAATTTGTCACTATTTCTTTTGTCTCAGTCCGTGTTGTGTACATGAGAGTCTGCTCTAAACCTCAGAGTTGCATGAGTACCACAGGGCCGGCTGCCCTGTCCTCAGAGTGTGTGAATTGAAGGAGAGACGCTTCCTGCCTACGGAAGCCTGGCAGGAGAAATGCCCTGTAAAGAGGGCCAGGCATAATAAAACACAGCAAAGGAGCCCATGAATGGCCATCAACACATAGAAAATGGATGGGGGCTGCACTAAACTATGGCACTCTTTGTCCTTTTAAGTAAGGTGGTTCAAGACTTGTAACAAATTAGCCCAGATTGATTGTTTTCCTAAAGGAAAGCACAATTGGGCTTTTTACTTGAAAATCTCTCACCTGTATAGGCTGAGTTCTCTTGTCTCTCTGTCTCTCTGTCCTCTCTCTCTCTCTCTCTCTCTCTCTCTCTCTCTCTCTCTCTCTGTGTGTGTGTGTGTGTGTTTCTCTATATGTGTGTTTACGGGTGTGTATACATGCACATGCATGTCTATGTACTATGATGTGTTCATGACAGTCAGAGGACAGCTTGCAAGAGTACTGTCTCCCTCTATCATGTGGTCCCTGGGATCAAATGCAGGTCCTCAGGCTTGAAGGCGGGCACCTTTACTGAGCCATCCCACTGGAGTGGAAACCTGATTTTTTTTAATGCAGGCAACAAATGTATTTTTATGCACGCCATCTCACGCTCCAAATAAAACATACCTATGACCCAGAAAGGACTCATGGACTTGCAGAACAATATTGGGGTTTTGGATTCCACTCTCAATTGCCATTGGTTGTGCTTACTAAAGAAAAGGATACATCCAAGCACATTAAAAAAAACAATGTCAAGTTTCATATATGCTTGTGTATGTGTACATATGTGTGTGGTGTGTATAGCCATAAAAGCTTATGTTGAGGTCATGGTGTGTATGTGTATATATGTGTGTAAAGGGGGTACATATGTGTAGTATGTACATGTACGTGTATATATGTGTATGTGGTATGTATAAACCACAAAAGTTGGTGTGAATTTGCCAACTATAACTGTTTTCTGTGTCTTTTCTTCTTTTACCTAGATTTTCCCATCATCCCTTTTCTCTGCCACAAAATTTCAGCATAAACATTACCAGTGCAATAGAGATGGGACAAAGTTAGCCTTCACCATAAAAGCTCAGAGTCCCAGTGCACTCTGGCTGCAGTGTCGGGGATCGTTTCAAAGCTCTCATTTTCATCTTTGTAGTAAAAAGTCTGTCGTTAACCATACAAAGCAGCCACTTGCAGTAATTTCCCTCACGGCCATCTTCTCTGCTCAGGTGTGGAACACACTGCAGGTCTCCTGAAAGCCATTAAAAACACGAGCTCCAGCTGAGAAAAAGTGAGTCATTGAAAACACAATGGCCTGGGAAAGTAGCCTTTGGGCCTAAAACATCAAAGCGAGAGGATAGAAAACCACCTGTACAGACAGTTTCTAGTGGTTGGTTCTTGTTTATTGGTTATCTAGAGTGTCAGGAGTAAGTGGAAATGGCTATTGTCTCCCACAAAAGTGTCCTGTATCGCTGGTGGCCTTCTTCATGCTAGGCTATGTGTGTCCCCAGAGTCCCGGGCTGTTTTTACAAGGAACGACCATCTCACAGAAGAAAATGCTGTTCGCATCTGGATGGGAGCCATGCCCGTTTATCTACGTGAACGTCCTGATTTGTGATCAACAGTGCATTGACCTAGAACTTGGTTTCAACTCCATTAACAGGGACAGTGGGCCGTCTATTCAGTGCTAAGAACACCCCCCACCCCGTTTCTTTACAGGTCTCATGTAGACAACCTAGTACGACAGTCTTAGGGTTTCTATTGCTGTGAAGGGACACTATTACCATGGCAACTCTCATAAAGGAAAACATTTAATTGGGGGATGGCTTACAGATGAGGGTTGGTCCATTATCATCATGGAGGGAAGCATGGTGGCATGCAGGCAGACACGGTGCTGGAGGGGCTGAGAGTTCTATATCTGGATCTGCAGGCAGCAGAAGGAGACTGTGTATCACAGTGTTTGAGCAGGAGACCTCAAAGGGGGTCCCCACAGTGACACACTTCCTCCAACAAGGCCACACCTACTCCAACAAAGCCACGCCTCCTAATACTGCCACTCTCCATGGCCAAGCACCCAAACACAGGAGTCTCTGTGGGGAGGAGCATTCATATTCAAACCATTCATATTGAAACCATCACAACTGCCCTCCTACGGTGATATAAGGAATTCAGAATTTGATCAGATAATTCGTAGGTATGTAACAGACATCATGCTCATATGCAGGAAGAGGAAAATAACAGTCCTTAGGTTACTGCTGGTGAATCCCAGACCTTCAAGTTCGTCCTTGGAGAGTCAAGGGAGACAAGGCAGAGTAAGCCTGCAGCAGCCGTTTGTCTCTCTATTGTATCGTTTTTACAGTGAAAATAGTTCCAACAGCTGCCAGACTGCAGACAACTGCAAGGAACAGGAACTGCAATCAGCATAGCATGAAAAATAGCATTCTCTCCCCCGAGTATGGTCGTTCTTCCCTTGCACACAGAGACCACAGAGCAGCAGCTACACCGATAAAAGCCCTCGCCGTACGATCCCTGAAAATCATACTCTTTTCAAGCATCTGACAAGCAGGCGACTGAACAGACCCTCCAGGCTAAAACATTTGTCGTGCCAATCATAACTTCCTTGAAGGCATGGAGTGATTTGATGAGCAGCAATTTGAAGCTTTGAAACCATGAGGAAGCCAGACCCATTCAACATGGAACTGGAAATCGAGGGTCTCTCCTGCTTGTCAACGGATAAACTTACATGAGCCATTCACAGATTTTAACCCTGAATCTAATGCAGTCTTAGTCAATTCGGCTAGGTTGAAAATGCTCACGCACAACAGCTCTGTCTATAAACAATTATGTAAAGTCACCACAACTTAATTTCCGAAGTAACGGAGCCACTGTTTTTCTCTGCCGTACTCTGCCCTTGACACGATGCCCTTCATGGAGCAAACACATGAAATGTTGACAAAAGGTTTTGAAGCCAGTAAATGGCTTTGTGTGAACTTTTACAGGTAACAAAAGAGTTGTCTCCTTGTTCGGAACATCTCTGTGAACAGGTTTTCTTGAGGTTCAGTGAAGAAGAATGGGGTCGTATTTGGAAACGCAGTCACTGTTCATAACTAAACATTGAGTAATTCTGGAGCTGTGTAGACCCCTAATCCAGTCTGACTGGAGGCCAGGAGAGATGAGCAAAGTCAGACATAGACAGGTACACAGAATGAAGACATAGTGGGAAATCAAGGAACACCAGCAGTTGCTACCCAGCGCCAGGTACCAGGGGCAGGAGCCTGCCTTTCACCCTCTAAGAGGAGCCGACTCCTACTAAAACCTTGACCTTAGAGTTCCGGCTTTCAGCATTGATGCAGTAAGTTCCCATCGTTTAGTCTGCCTAGCTCACAGCACTTCGTTGCAGTGGTTTAGTAAAACCAAGAGAGGTGTGTGTCTCGTACATACAAAATATAGAAAAACAAGTTTCCTCCAAAAGACATTTACCTCACTTTGGCTAAAGGGTAGGAGGAAAGGTTCAGAGCCTGTTGATCACCTGAAATCTAGATGGTTTTGTAATATCAGCTGGCAGTGGCTTCACTTTTCCGTTGGCCTTCTGTTCTAGAGAATTCTAGAGACACTCCCTAAATCCCAGAACATTCTGCTAAGACACTGCCTGTGCTCTGTGGACCTAAGGGGGAAGGTGGACATGACTCACATCTGCTCTGTGTGTGTGTGTGTGTGTGTGTGTGTGTGTGTGTGTGTGTGTGATAACCCACACCTCCATTAAGTAAGGGTTGTTTGTTCCCTTTTTCCCTTTTATCTCCTCTGTATTGTTTATTGTTAGCAGTTTCCCATTACGTAAGCAGAATAGTGAATTAAGAAAACAAGCCTTTATGAGACAAGTCCTTGGGGATGGAGAGATGGCTCAGTAGTTAAGAGCACTTGTTGTTCTTGCAGAGGACCCTGACTTGGTTCCCAGCGCCCATATGAGGTTGCTCATAAGTCTTTGCAACAACAAATGATCTAATGTCCTCTTCTGGCCTCTTCAGACTCTTGCATGCATGTGATGCACATAAACTCAGCACACATGGACACGTGTGTGTTCATGGGCGCACACGAGCACACACACACACACACACACATACACACACAGGCACACATTCAGAGGCACACACACAATAAGCTTGGTGTAAACATGACCATGGAGTGTGGGATTCAGTAGATGTCAATTCTCCTCCTTTGGCTTTTTTGGACCAGTGCAGCATTCCCAGAATGTCCGAACTCCAATTCCATCTCCTCTGATGTGAGGATTGCCTTGAGTGGAGAATGCTTTCCTTTCATAGTTTACAAAAGAAACATGCAAAGGGAGACTAGGAGGCAGGTGCTTCTTATTAGCTTCCTACACCCAGACACTGGCTGATGGAAAATGAGGACGCTTTGTCACACTGCTGTGGAACTTCTGAGTGAATACCGTGGAGACAGGAGAAGATGATGAATGCTATGTGGTGTGATGCGATGTTACTGCCCTTCTTGAACATTCTGGGAGGCAAGGAGACTATTGGCAGCTCAACTTAGCCATGTCCTTGGACTTTGAAGACTGAGATTGCCAGGAATTTACTTCATGCTATAAGGTCTAAAGCTTTCCATCAAATTTTAAGCAAGCCCTAATCAATAACCTGGAACATCAACATTCTAGGTGTTTCTAGAACTGTGGAATAGCTAACTTCTTACCACAGTATTGTAACAATTTAGAAAGACATGCTTTCCGATGAAAGGCAACTGCTAGCACCAAGAAATACTGATGACATTTTACCGTTTTAATTTTAAATGCTGGAAAGGCCATCTTTTTCCTGACAAAAATTCTTAAAGATGCAGTAAAATCATTTTGTATTAAATTATAATAAATGAGAACAATCAAGAATTATTATAACTTAGCTTTTCTGCACAAATGAATTAAATTTAGAAGATAAGTGGGTGTCTAAAAGCCAGGATTAAATGCATTGAAAAGGAATGTGCTAAGAAGTGCCAGGTACTGAGATTTAAAATTTGGGGTTGTGAGGCAGAGAAAAAAATGAGGAAAAAAATCACATTAGCAACAAAATTATAAGAATCCCAAAAGCAAACATTTTATAAGAGAAGAGATAACATGCAAATTACATGCAAATCACAGGAGCGCTTGCTTTCAGCAATCAGTGCTAAGGCCTCCACACTCCTGCCCTGCCTCCCTTTAGACAGGCTCCATTCTACCTGAGTCTCTGCCTTAGTGAGGTCCTTAGATCAGCTGACCAGATCATGCCAGGGCATGCAGAGGAAACACGGGTTTGCATTTCAACAACTCTAATGTTTGCAAATGACTTCTTATACTATACTTCTTATTTTGC
Source organism: Rattus norvegicus (assembly GCF_021556685.1). NCBI lineage: Eukaryota > Metazoa > Chordata > Mammalia > Rodentia > Muridae > Rattus > Rattus norvegicus. The sequence continues at coordinate 140,789,709 of NC_141535.1, read as the reverse complement.
TAGCACACAAGTTTTCCTTCACATTAAAAAGAATAAACCATCAGAAAATGTCCTTAAAGTCATGACTTTCCAAGGATTCATAAGTGGTTCATGGGCCAAATCTGACCTTGTTGCTTTTGAACTTTTTATTTTATTACGTTATTTATTTAAATTCTTATGTGCATGTGTGCTTTGCCTGCATACATTTCTGTGTGCTGTGTGCTTGGCGGGTACTCAAAGAGGTCAGAAGATGACATTGGAGCCTTTAGGACTAGAGTTACAAATGGTTTTGAGCCTCCAGGTAGATGCTGGGAATTGAACCCAGGTTGTCTTGTCTTGAATTATAGACAGTGCTCTTCACCACTGAGCTACCTCTTCAGCCCCAGGAAGATGAATCCATTCTGTACACACACACGCACACACACATGCACACACACACACACACACACACGCACACACGTACACACAGACACACACACAAACACACACACACACACACACACACACACCCTCATCATTTGTTGGATATGCACTACACCCTGTTCAGATAAGCTTTTGAGAGTGTCGGTTGCCTCCCAGCTCAGTTTCAGATAGCATTGTTGGCAAAGGTGCCAGTCCATCACTCGGAGTGTGGCAGTGATCGTCACACAACCTCCTGTGTACCCCAAGGCATCTCTGGGCCCTCACAATGCAGGATAGAGTGTAAATGCTACGTGAGCCATCATCACACCAAATTGTTTAGGGAAGCATTTGCACATGTCACTCTGGACACCACGCCTTTCTCGACATAGTCCTATCTGAGCTTGTTTGAATCTGCAGTTGTGGGACGCATAGATGCTCTGCATCCACTGGAGTTGCAATGGGGACTGTGTATATTTTTAGCCTGAAATGTTTTCTATCTGAACTTTTTTTTTTTAGGAAAAAAAAATTCCGGTTTCTACTTGTGTTCCACTGTAAGTTCCTTTGACATGAAACCTGCAAGTAGCTTCTCTCACGGTTTCAAAGATACAACTCTGGGATCATGTTCTGGGGACGTTTTTCCACCTGTGTTCTAAACACAGCCCAGATCCTTCAGGAAAGGGCTAATCATGATTGTGATGGTTTGCATGTGCTTGGCCCAGGGAGTGGCACTATTAGAAGGTGTGGCCTTGTTGGAGGAAGTGTGTCACTGTGGGGACGGCAGGCTTGGAAACCCTCCTCCTAGCTGCCTGAGGATGCTCAGTCTGTTCCTGGCTTCCTTCGGGTGAAGATGTAGAACTCAGCTCCTCCTGCACCATGCCTGCCTGGATGCTGCCAGACTCCCACCTTGATGATAATGGACTGAACCTCTGAACCTGTAAGCCAGCCCCAATTAAATGTTGTCCTTTATAAAGCTTACATTGGTCATGGTGTCTGCTCACGGCAATAAGACCCTAACTAAGACAATGTTGCTAACAAGATTTACACACAGCAGTCTATCAGGGTTGAAGGGATATTCCTGTGTCCACCAGTAAGGCTCTGCTCTGTGTCACCCATGAACCACACCTGGATACCTGTATGTGTGTGACCAGCTGACATGAAGGATAGTCCCAGTGATTCTTTGACTGACAGTTAACCAAATTATTCACGAACAGCTAGGGGTTTGGCGCTGTCCACACGGGGCTTTCACTCTATTTAGCGTTAGTGGGTTCTCTCTTGGTCAAACTTCACCCACATAACTGTAAACTACATTTCCACAGTTAAAAATATTTTCTTTAAGTATTTCAGTTTGTGCGTTGTTCTGTCAAAAAGCACACAAGAAAACCCTGCTCCTGGAGAGCCACCGCCACCCACACCAAGCGACCTCATCAACAGCCATAAGAACAGTCAGGAAGCCACGTTGTGCTGGCTAGTTAGTTATATGTCATTTGGAAGGAGAGAACTTCAACTGAGAAGATGCCTCTACCGGATTGGCCTCCTGTGGGCTGGCCTTTGAGGTACTTTCTTAATTAGCAATTGATGTGGGAGAATCCATCCCACTGTGGGCAGTGCTACCCCAAGGCAGGTGGTTCTGGGGTATATAAGACAGCAGGCTGAGAGAGACAGAGAAGCACGCCAGTAAGCAGTGATCCACTGTGACCTCTGCTTGACTTCCAGCCCTAATTTCCCTGCGTGATATAGGTGAAGTAAATCCTTCCCTCCCCAAGTTGCTTTTGGTCGTGGTGTTTTATCACAGTGATAGAAACCCTAATTAACACAGAGATCAATGCCATGTCATGTGTTTTGGGTAGGATTGCAGTGTCATTGGAACTGTGGACTGGGAAAGCCATCGAGTGCTTAGAGCTTAGTGGGCTGCTCTGTGGGAGCTTGGAAGACAGTGCTGGGAGCAAAGGCAGATGGTGGAGGCCTGGCTTGGGAAGTTTCAGAGGGAGGACTGAGAGTCCATCTAAGACCATCCGATGTCTTGAATTTGGAACCCTTAAAGTGAAACCTGTGCTTTGCTGGAAGTTGATACTGGGTAAGTGGGGGTGACGGGGCCACGACTAAGAGGGGAGCAGCACACGTGCACCAGGACACCCCTTCCAGAGAAGTGGGGGCTGAAGCCCCTGAGGGTCAAGCCACACCGACTCCTTCACCCACTCATCGTCACTCTTGCTCCTCCTTCTCCTTCGTGGTTCACCGCATGGCTGCCAGTATTTCCAGTATTTCCATCTTGCCCTCAGGGACCCATAAAACATAAAACGTGACTCTGTCGCGCACACTTTTATTCAAAAATGTTCAGATACTTGAATGCTCTGAATAATTGTTCAAGCATAGGCACCAATAAACAAAATCAAAGCTCTTCAACACCCTGCCTTCAGGTTCAAGTCTGTCCTGTAGGAGGGACTATACCTGATCTGTCGTTCTCAGAAAAAAACCATGTTGATATGATGTTGGCGTAGGTGGTCCATGGTCACTTGGCAATACCGGGAGCTAGAAAAAGGAAGGAAGACCCCTCTCCAAGGCTCTGGAGGAAGTGGACCCCTAGTATGACATTGGGCTTCTGGGACCCATGACTGAACACAAATATATTTCTGTTGTTTCCAGTCAAGTGAGTGGCACGTTGCCATGGCTGCTGTGGGAAGTACAGGCAGCAGACGGTACTTTTTCCCTGGGAGCCCTTCCTACTGTAGGGCCAGCCCTCCCAGCACGCACTTGAATGTCAAGCAAACAAAACAAGCTATCGGCCTTGACCGTAAAGTGTAATGTGCCCCCCACCCCTGCAAGCTCCTAAAAGCATACATTGGAGTCCTTATTCACCCTATGGGAAGGGTTCTATAGATGGGACTTCATAAATGGCTGGTGTCCTTGTGAAGGAAGCCCCAGACAGAAGCATTTTCTGGCATGTGGGGGTACACCATGAAGGGGCCATGCCCTCCACCAGCCAGCCAGCAGTGCCCTCAATGGACAGGGAGTCTGCCATCTTCTTGACCTGGCATGGGCTCTGAACCTCACTTCTCTGCTTGATGAGCTGCCCAGCTCCTGAAGCATGGGTTTCCTTCTAATATTTTGTTATACTTAGGCTCTGTGGGACCCTGAAAGGCAGCCTGGTTCATGGTTGAGCTAAGGCTAGAAACCCCGGTGACCCTGACTCCCAGGGAACCAGGCCCCTGTCACTAGCCATAGACCTCCATAGATTTGTGGACATCAGTCACATAAGGGCAATGCCCTAAGCCCTTCCACAGGTAGAGGACAATGACCACAGGTCATGTAGGTTCAAGACAGATCTCCATTATAAAGAGGTACCTAAAGGCCTGGAAGCTTAGCCAATGAATTTCCCTTCCCAGACACTCCTCCCTGCAAAAGGTATTTCATCCCAGTTTCACCCTGAGAAGTGGAGTACAGTTTTACTCTTCCACTCTCTGCCATGACAATAAACACCTTAAAACCATGGACTGTCTCTTTTCATCAGAATCTGCTATGGGGAGCCACAGAGAAGGCCTTTGCCTACAGAGTTGCTGCCTAGATGTCCCACTTTCCCAGGACAATCCTAGATCTGCCCCAGACAGCAGTCATTCTGGTGTATACTAGAAGATTAAAAGGATATATTATTCTCCCACGTTGGAGGCCATTCTCTTGCTTTGACACTATTTTTGTGAATAAGATTTCCTTAACCAAACAGATTTCTAACATTTTGCCCAAAAGAATAAAAGTTAATTTCACACATATTTTTAAGATCTAAATTTTACTTTATTTTTACTATCTCATATTACTCTAACACACTGCTGGGATTTTTATGTAGGTCCCCAACTTTTCTGAAATTTGAGCGGAGGGAAAGTTGGTGTGGGGAAGCAGAAGGCATAGCCCCAGTTCAGGGTCCTTGATGTTAGTCCAGAGTCGGTCCACATTGGACAGTAGGAGAGGAGGAACTCGGGCAGCCTGGGACCAGCTAAGGGCGGGGGAGCAGCATTGAAGGAAAATGGCTTCCGAGTAAGAAAGACAAGCCGCATGCAGTCAGACAGCACATGTATTAAGTGAGAGTGGATTCCCATGATCACACCACATTCAGCCTGGAAGAGGTGAGTCACAGGTCATAGGTCAGACCACCAAGCAGAGCTGTCTAACCGACTGCCTGCCTGTTAACCCAACACCCTTCCTATAATTCCCACCAGGGCACAAAAGAATGGCTGGGTTCAATGGAACTGAGAAAGGAGGATGAAAAAGAAGTTTCTTGAGGAAAACTGGTCCATGTGATGCTCAGGGCAGCTCCTGGAAGCAGAGAAGGATTAAGCAGATCAAGGAGCCAGAATGAAGGCAACGCGTGGGACCCAAAGGCTGCCGAAGCGACCCTGGGGAGATTTCATCCTGGTCCTCAGGGCCACTTGGCACAAAGATAAGAACCATGTGACAAACACCCCTGCTGCCCACTAGTGCTGACTGGAAGCTTCGTAGAAAAGCTGACTTCTGTCTGATGCAGCCCTTCCCAGCATGCACTCCTGTGTGCCCGGGGCATCTCCTTTTCCAACTGCAGACTTAAAATCCTCCACTGTGGAGTGGTGACCACTGACTCCGAGGTTCGCCTCTTTCCACTCCACAGCATCTCCACCCACTCCTGTCCTGTGGCTCTCCTAAGCACGCCCCAAACTGATTCCAAGAGATCACTGTTTTAACAAGTTGGCATCTCCTGCAGCAGCAGTGCTCTGTGAGTGACCCTCCCATTCCTTCAACTACTTTGAGGTTGGAAGCTAGGCATGACTGGACACTTCACCTGTAACACCTTCAGGTACCTCAGGTGGGCAGGGCTGAGATGCTCATCAGTAGAAACCCTGTGTGCTAAGAGGCAAAGCCGCAGAAGCAACCTGGAGGTTTAAGCCTCATGGACTCTGGATTTTATTATTGAGGGAAATAAATTGGAAACATTCAACAACCTCACCAGATATTGCAAAATGGTCAAAATAACATGCTGTATTTGGGGTATGTGTGCATTCAAGTTGTGTCAGCCATTCCTCGGTAGGCCCTAAGAAACCAAGCAGAGAGCTGTGAACGTCACAAACGCTATAGGTGACGCTCCTCAGAGAGTGCACATGCAGATCCAGATGCAGTTGACACCACGATCAACTCAAAGTCTTCTTATCTGAGCCTCTTTCCTGGGAGTGGTAAGAGGGACAGGCGGGCCAACCACCTGGCGATTGCCCCAAATAAGGGAGACCCAACCACCTTTCATCCTGAGCCTCATCTGATCAGTTCTGCCAACATTTGCTTTGACTGGTCTGACCCACTGGGTACCCTTACTAGGATTGTTCAAGGAGACTGAGGACCAGGGATGACTGGGTCTAGCATATTCCAGTTCAGCAATGTCATCTGAGTCAGCAGAGACTAAGGTTGTGATAAATAAGCCCAGGGACACTTGCATTCTCAAGAGATGCCATTCTAGATAGCACCCCAAAGGTGTACCGGTGGTAGAAAGACATTGAATTCTGTCCTGTGGGTGAATTCAAGGTGGGAAGAGGCCGTCCTGTCACAGTGCTTCGTGAGAGAATGGTCCTGCTCTCTGGCAGGCAGTGTACACTGACACCTCAAGCACAAGCCATGTTCAGATGCGTATATTACAGGAACCAGGACGGCCATTTGTCCCCCAAAGGAGGTCTTAATGGCTCATTACCACTGCTCTATTATAAATTGGCATCAATTCCAAACATATCTGTGAACTTCCATTAGTAATGTGTGTTAAAACCACACTCTGAAGAACTGATTTCTTTTGGGGGTGGGGGTGCAACTTACACTGTCCTTTCCCATATAATAAGTCAGCCTGTGTGTGTGGTGGTTTGAAGATGTTTGTCCCAGGGAGTGAGTGGCACTATTAGGAGGTGTACTCTTGGAGGAACTGTGCCCCTGTGGGAGGTAGACTTTAAAATCCTCCTCCTAGATTCCTGGAAGCCAATCTCTCCTGGTTGCCTTCAGAAAAAAGTAGTAGAACTCTCTCAGCTCCTTCTCCAACACCATGCCTGCCTGGATGCTGCCATGTTTCCCACCTTGATGATAATGGACGGAACCTCTGAACCTGTAAGCCAGCCCCAGTTAAATGTTGTCTTTATAAGAGTTACTTTGGTCATGGTGTCTGCTCACAGCAATGGAAACCCTAGCTAAAACAATGTGTGATGATTTTATTATGCATTGGATTTCGCTATTAATCCTTAATATTAGATTATAACCAAGGGGGGAAAGGTACACAGTAGAATGCTTTCCCATTTTAATAACAAAATAGAAAATGTAAATGCTTGGGAAGAAACAACATGCAATACCACAGTTGTCCACAGGGTGACAGAAGAACTCCAGAAAAGTCAAGCTAGCTTGCCTTGCAGCAATTCCACTGAATTCTACACACACCCCACCTTTTATAAACTCCATTTCATAAAGAAATACTGCAGAAATGACACTGGTCATCAGAACCGCGTGGCTGTGTTCTAAAGCGTTATGAAATAAGCTTAAGTCTTAAGAACTTAAAATCTAACCCGAGTAAGAACACCCTGTGTGCCCTGTCCCCGACTGCGAAGCCCCACCCATTCGTTGCCTCCTCTGGTTCTCTGGTCCTCAGAAAAACTCTCTTTTTAAGTGGAGACTATATGTGTTGTTTTAAAGACAAGGAACGCGAGCACCCCACCCCCACCCCCGAGTTTACTCACTAGCCAACCTGTCCCCGATCTCTCAATGAAGCCTGGCAAAGGGGGCTCAAAATGTCAGACCATGGCAGAGGTCGTGGGCCAATGGCTGTAAAGTGGTCCCAAATGGCTTCCCAAGCAACCATAGAGTGATAGATAATGGAGCCCTGATACAGAGATGTCAGCCAGCCCGTCCCGTTCAGGGGGTCAGGACCAGGACAGGCAGAAAGCAAGCGGGCAGAAAGGTTGAGAGGCAAAGAGCATCTGTAAGGTGCAGTCCTCAGGTCTGTGCTGCCCTGCTTCATCCGAGGCCCTGCCTCTCTCTGCTTTCCGACTCTGGTGCCAAAGTAGTGACTCACAGCGATCTTAGCCCAAAGGGAATGAACTGGATACTTCTTTCTTTGAAAAAGATGCTGAGTCGGCTCCCCCGTCAAGTGGTGTTGATTCATGGGTAACAAATCCTGGTGGCTGCAGGCCAGCCCTGGTCATTTACCTCATTCAAGTCTGGGAAGCTGGAGTGTAGCAAGCATTCTCAATGCGTTACCCTGTGGTAAGTCCTCAAAGTGATCTTTGTCTCTGCAGAGGGGACCACATGCAGGCCGCTGCGTCCTTCTTGCAGTAAATAGCAAGGATTCTCTGCACAGCAGTGGCACTGAGCCTGCTGGATCCCAGCACACTGGCCTTTTAACCTCAAGCAAAGAATGTCCCAACCTAAAGTCTGCCATCAGAGACATAATGGAATCTCCTAGCCTGGGGTCAGTTGGAAAAACCGTTTATTTTTATAGTATGGTAAAAGCCAGCACATAAAAGTTACCATGGTGAATATTTTTATTACTTACTTTTTTATGTGGCTACCTCCACTGTATCTCTTCATCTTTTGAAACTGAAATTAGCTTTCAACTACATCCTCATCCTTTTCCTCCTCTGACCTTGGCAAAGGCAGGCTACATTCTCTCTCTATGACTTTGAATGCTCCAAGCATCTCATAAACAAAATCATACAGTATTGGTCTCCCCCCACAATATCCTCATGATTCATTCGGTTGTAACCTGTGATGAAATTTTATGTTATCTTATTATTATCTTGTGATTGGTAAGCTTTCCTAGGGGTGGCAATTCCATCCTTGCCACATAAACACAGCCCGGCCTTCCACCATCACCTCCAGCAGGGCTGTTGTTTGTTACCCGTGAAGAACCCACACAGACACATCACTACCACACGTTGTCACACGATCCGTGGCTTCTACTGGGTTTAGTATTGTATGTTCTGTGGCTCTGAATAAGGTTGGACACGCACCCACTCTTAGAGTGCAATGCAGAATAAGCTCGCTGCCTCAAGAAAGTATCTCTTTATTTTTGTTTTCTGCACATGCTTGCTTGCCTGTATGTATGTATATACATGTACCACATATCTGCAGTGCCCATGGAGGTCAGAAGACTGAGTCAGATATCCAGAAACTAGAGTTCTGCAAGGACCAAGGACAGCCAAACACAGGCTGCACCTAGTGGGCATTTTGTAGTCCTTTATGAGCAGAGTTCAGATGAAGGATTCTGCATTCAAGAAGAAACGAGGGACTGTAAAAGACAGCACTGGCTCCAGCCATCTGGTTTGCTTCCCCTCCTCTATGGAGGGAACACTGTCCTACATCCTTGGGCCTTGTTTATAAAAGGGCAGATACCAGTCACCAATCGCCACTATTAGGACAAGCTGCTCAGGGTGAAAACTGCGTGTGCGTGGCCGGGTGTCACTAGTGCTGGCTGGAACCAGGGAGCCACCACCATTTGTGACTCCAGAGCAAACTTGGGAGTTTCCTTTTGTCCACGGCCCTCAGAGTGGTGCCTGACTTTTAGCTCAGAAACATCTTGAGCCATCAAGGAGTGTGACAAAGGACAGCGGTGACTGCAATGGGTCAGCGTCCTCTCACGGCCTCTGAAAGATGTTGGCAGCCGAAACTGGGCCGTCGCTTAGTCATCCCTTCAGACCAGATGACGTGGCTGTGAGACAGCTCTGGGTGGTCTTCATCCTGGGATAGAGCTGAACAGAGCCCAGGAGATGATTAACAGCTAAGACCTAAGCATCCTGAGGCAGATGGGAGACAGTTTGTCTCTTCTCCAGCCACAGTGCTGAGGGGAGGAGACGGCACACTATTAACCCCAGAATTCCAGAAAATTAGCAACTCCAACCACCTCTGCTTTCTAAGTCTGCTTTCTTTGTCATCTGTGTTCTGCCACCATAAACCTTTCAAGCCCCGGGGGCAATGTTTGGCAGAGAGGAGGGGTTTTTGTTGTGTTTGTCTTTTCTCATTTCTATTCACAGTTCTGTTCTTCCGTTTTCTAGAATTCTCATGATCCAGCTCTTCCTCTCCTCATTCCTCCCTCCCCAGACTTCTCTAACATTTAAGCTTTGCCTTCCTCTCCTACCTCCCCCAGTCCCTGCCCGCTTTGGTTTTTACAGCTGCAACACACACACACACACACACACACACACACACACACACACACACACACATACACACACACACCCTACACCAGGAGGTCTCCAGTGGCAGCACCCTGGTCCCAGAAGCACCATAATCCTGTCTCTGCAGTGCCTCTTGTCACCATGGAAACAGGCATTCACAGGCACTACAGACAGACACAGCCATTATTGGCTGGTACCTGTCAATCCACATGTGAGTGTGTGTGCTTAAAATAGAAACTCTGCAAATAAAAACAGCAATTAGGGAGACCTGCACATCTTTGTGCATATGCAGCGCTGTGCTAGCAGTGGCTTCCCTTTCCCATCATCCCGATTCACTGCTGCTCTTCTTAGAGGTGTGCAAAACCAGAGAGCAGTTTCTCTCTGGAAACAGCATCCCTGCTAAGGGGATTAGCCCTCCGCTGGGACTCACAGGTTAGGAGGATCAACAATAGCAGGTGTGACACGGGCAAGGCCCTCAGAAAAGCTGACACTGATTCCTGTGCTTTGTGCAAAACCAAATAAAGAGAAATGAAGCACTGTAAGTGTAAACTGGAGAGCAAGCGTTGAGGAAGTAAGTGACAAATGAGCTGGGGGCACCAATGGTGAGAGCCCTTGAGGGGATGAATGAAGAAGGCAGTTAGCAAAGGTGGAAGTTCTCAAAGGTAACTGACAACTCTCCCTGGCACCAGCTAGTGGTAACCTGCTGTCAGGTCCTTTCTCATGTCACTAAGAGGGAGTGAGGACTTTGGCCCTCAGGGAAGGTCTTGTGTTCCAGAGAGACACAGCTGTGAGGAGCTCTGGAGTCCCTATGGTGTCTAGCATCCTCCACCTCTCTGGCAGGCACACAGTGCTAACTAGCAGACGGTTAAGGGGTCTCTCTACAAGTAATACTTGCCTCAAAATAAAAATTAGTGTTACACAGACAGCACAGGTTATATTTAGGAATGAATGTGTGAATATATGTTCATAATATATATTAGTGTTATGCAGACAGTGCAGGCTATATTTAGCAATATATATCCACATATATGCATATATATACATGTACATATATGCAGATATATGCATTTAATAAGAACTAGGAAACAGGGTATGGATTTGAAGGAGAGCAAGGAAGGGCACATGGGAGGGCTTAGAGTTCAGAGACAGGAACAGGAAGGGAGACATTCTGTAATTATCTTACAATCTCAAAAAGAGAAAATTTTAAATGAATTCCGGGGAAAAAATAGTTTAGTAAGCAACCCACAATAGTGCAACAGGATTGCCCTTCCTTAGAAAGTTTATACTAAGGGCCAGGATGTGTGAACAAGCTTGGGGCTCGATCCCTAGTACCCTATAGAGCAGGCCTGGTGGTTTATGCTTGCAATCTGGGCACTTGGTCAGAGGGACTGGAAAAATGGCGAGCAGGAATTCACGATTTGTCTAGCTTTAGCAATACAAGTACAAATACAAATACAAAATATTCAAGGTAGGCATAGCCAGTGTGAGGCCAGTCTGAGCTAGATGAAGCCCTGTTTAAAACAAAAACAAAAACAGATCCAAGCCAACAACCACAGAAAGCAAAAACAAAATTCCACATAGTAGCCACTTCTCAAGCTAGGAAAGATCCCAAGAGCTCCTTAGAAGACTCGGAATTTGTCCAGTCCCGAATTCACGCAGCAGGTGACTGCCTGGGAGCCCCGCCCTATGTAGCTACAGCATTTTCTCTTCTCAGGGAATACCCTTGGCTTGCTTTGCACTCATACTTTAAGCCAGATTAGCCTAGCTGGCAGAATTGTATAGAAAATGAGAAGAGGGTGGCGGGGCCTCCTTCATGCACGCATAGCACTCTGCACGGTCTGACTGTCACCGGCTGTGTGTGCTGGCCACTGTCAGCTTTCTGCATCTCACAGAGAAGACACTGGGGGTGGAGGCCAGTGTGGGAGGAATGTCAATCCTGATGATGCTTTCCTAAGCATAGGGCTGCATTTTCCAGCTCAGTGCATCTTCTAGGGGCTTAAGGCTCAGAGCTGGCAGGCCAAGTGCAGGAGATGGGTGCTCTTCACAGAAGATGATTCATGGAGGGCAAACCACATCTACAAAGGGGGCCAAGACTGGAGAAAGGTAAACCCGGCTGCCTCAAGAGATATGGACCATGGTGTTAAAGAGGCGTCCTTGTCAGTACTAGGGAAGGTTAAGTAATGCTCCTGAAAGTGGGTGGTGTAGAAAAACATTAAGATATTTTCTCTTCCAGTGTCCTCATTAATTGGGTAGAGGAAGGGCTAAAGAGTGTGCTAGACAGAGCCAGAGACTTCTGGCTCAGACTTGGATGCTGATGGTGGCATCGCAGAGGTGGTGACAGCACAGAAGTGATGCCGTCCCATACAGATAACAAATAGCCTGTCCCACGATCACAGACAAGGCACACCTCCCTATTCCCTGGGCCAGCAGTGGGGCTAGATCCTCATGAAGTCTCAGGGGTACCCTAGAGATCAGAGCCTGCCTGCTGAGCCATCACCTGGCCAAAGTCTAAGGGCCACTACTGTCCCTTGCTCTGCCCAGGGAATTCCTGTACCCCTGCTCAGTCCAGTCACTCCAAGAGACATAGATAGAGAAACCATGTCCATTCCTTCTACATATATTTTCTCACTTTATATTCCAAGTGCCCCTGAGGGTGTTGCTGCCTGGCCCCACAGATGAAGGAGGCTGAGAGAGAACACAGCATCTGCCCTGTCCCTGGCAAGGCATCATGGGATTCACCTGCAACTGGCTATGCACAGACAACAGAATTTTATCTGGCTCAGGGTTCTGCAGGCTGGGAAGTCCAGCTGAACAGCCAGCAGAGGCTTTCTTGCTGTGTCATTCCATGGAGGAAGCAGAAGCAAGGCAAAGAGTGAGCAAGAAGGGGCTGCTTTTAGAACAAGCTCTCCCGTCTCTGGGTAGCTGCCGTGCCCACCATAACATTAACTTGTTCAGCACAGCAAAGTGCTATGAACCTCATCTCCTGAAGATCCCGTTCCCTAGCAACACTGCGGTGGCAATGAGATCAAGCCATGAGTTTTGGTACAAAATGGGCACTCCAGCCCCACACAAGCATCAGAGACACAGCATGGCCGACAGCCTGGGCATGTGGTCACCCTGTGGGTGCAGTTATCCAAACTGAGGTTCCAGAGTTTTACTGTCAGGTCTCCACATTCCTGCCCACATTGACTCCAATAAGACAAGGGCTGTCCCATCCACAGGCTCCTCCAGTCCTAGCACTGCTGCCAGGATGGTCCCTCCTCAGGTATTCTTAGTCTTGTGGGGCTAAACAGCTGGCACTCATGCTTCTCCCCATCACTGTCCCACCTCCTGGCCAGTGCATTATGTTGACATCGTCACCCACGGGGTGACCACATGCCCAGGCTGTTGGCCATGGTGAGTCACTGAAACTGTGCAGGGCTGGAGTGCCCATTTTGTAGCAGCACTGTGCAGCCAGCTGCTCTCAACTCTCCTTAACGTCAGTGCCAACCTGCCCTCTGGCACCCCAGGGAAGCCACCTGGAAAATATGTAAGCTGTATTCTTCACAGCGCAGCTCGCTCAGTCGCAGTCTGGGGCCATGGCGGTGGTGGGCAGGATATTAATCCCATTTTCAATTTAAGTCTTACAGCTGAGTATTGATGGCACCTTTCATGAGCTTTTTGTCTTAATGCCAGAAGATGGCCTCACACAACACTGCTTGCAGATGGTGCTCCCTGGACTCATTCTGTCTCAGTCTGTGCTCCTTCAATCTGTTTTCAACAGCTGACCTGAAGTTTTGGAAACTGATTGGGCCTCACAGTCTTCTGAAATGTTAGTGGGCCTTGATAAACAGCCGTTTCCATGGAGATGACCAAAGAACGGTACACCCGTGTTGCAAGGAGCTTCTGATTTTATCTCGAGCCATTAGCTTTCACGCACACTTCATTCATTATTCATTTGCTAAGAGGAAATGGCAGTCACCCGGAGCATTTCTGGAGACCTGAATCAGTGAATCAGAGCAGTCGTGGGAGCACTCACAGGGCCTCATCACCTCAGCCGGGGGGGCCACAGGGAGGCTCGCCCAGGATTTAAACACCCCTCAGAAAAGACCTGTGAGCGGGTGGTCATCTGCAGGCAGCCTCTGGTACACAAATTCTCAACAAAGGAGGAACTGGGAAAATGTCAAGCTCCCCTGAGATTGAGGGGGTCACAGAGCCCAGAATTCACAACACAATCCTGTTCGTCACCCCTCTGCAGAGTGTTCCTCCCTGAGTTATCTAGCTTCCCACCACCACCCGGCAAGCTCTGTGACATACACACTTAACCCCAAAAGCAATGAGCTCCATTTTGTAAGTGATACAAAGATGTAAAACCGTGACTCCATATGCTAAGGTGGTTTTTAAACATGTTTTAGGGGAAAAACTATAGTATCTTAAAAACCTAAGATTTATTTAATAATGAGCTAAGTTCTTTCTCACATGTAGTATACACACACACACACACAGAGAGAGAGAGAGAGAGAGAGAGAGAGAGAGAGAGAGAGAGAGAGAGAGAGAGAGAGAGATAAGCAGGCACATAGACACCAACACACACAGACACACACACATACAGACACATACACACACTGATACACACACATACAGATACATACAAGTAGACATACACACATACACACAGGCACACACAGAGACACACAGATACATACATAATAGACACACAGAGACACACATGCAGACAGACACACACACAGAGATAAAAACACACAGATATGCCCAAACATTTATACTTGTAGATGTGATTTTGGTTGTAGGTCAGGAGACTAGAACAGACGTGCTATGAAATTGGAAAGGGAAGGGTTAAATATGGAAGGCAGCAAAGGGACAGGGAATGGGGAGGAGAGGGCAGAGGAGCACCAGCAAAAGCATAGGGAAATATCGTGATGCAGCCTCTTACTTTGTACAGTTGTTTAAAAAGGAAGCAAATAAAAATGAGGAAAACAAAATTCGGAACTGTCTGCGATGTAGCTCATCCCGTAGGTCTTCTCAATTTTCTACACAGATATTGATGCAGTTTATAAACATACTTCATGGAACCTTCTACTTAAAAATAAAGTCCAATAAAATGGCTTTCATTTTTTCTGCTCCAGGCTAAAAACAAACAAATAAAAAGGTAAACCAGGAGTCGATGTAAGATGTAACTTTCTTTAAGAAAGCCTGACTCCAGAGGTAGGGAGCCTTAGAGACACTCTTTCATAAATGTCTACGAAATAAAATAATTTCTGAAGGCAGCGTGGGTGCAAACATTGTAATGTAGACCACACGTTCACAGTCCTGGGTCCTAGCTCCCAACCACACCACCCTTTGTAGAAATGTGTTCCCTGTCCCTAAGCATGTCAGGTGTACAATCTTCCTGAACATGGGATAACACATGCTGAGAGCAACTGATGTATGTAAGCGGTCTTTATTAGGCTTTCATTCGATGCCTGTATTTTGGAGCAGGGGAGATCCACAACCCTCACAATTTATAGTCTGAAGCAATCCACATCCTGCCCCAAGGAACCATAAAGACTGCACAGCTTTTAAGGCAGCCCGAGGTCTCTCCAAAGCCCGGCTGCTCTGTTAATAAATCAAGGCAAGGACCGTTTCTGGGTAGGAAAGGAGTTTAAACTTAGCAACACATTCTAGAGCATCGTGAACCTCTAATTCTAACAGCACTCGCAGATGCTCAAGTTCTTTATACGCAGCATTGTACGTTGTTTGAGGATAATCTACACAGCTCCTTTTGTGTCCTTTAAACCATCTCCGCACTATGGATAGGATCTTCGTATGCTGTAAATGCTGTGCAAGTCCTTGTTTGGAGAGTGAAAAGCGTCTGTCTAAGATCAGCACAGATGATGCAGCTTTCCTTTTTTCATCCTGCTAAGTTCAATCTACAGACTCACAACCTACAGATCCTTTACTGGAAGTTCGCTGGAAAACTTCTGCTTCGGGCAGGAATGTCAAGCGTCCAATTATTATGAGGTAAAATAACTTTGCCATCCTGTGAATATGGAAGTGTCACTAGTACCCTGCATATCCTCCTTGCCTACTGGGACTTTGGAAGACATCTTCCCACAAAAGGGACACTCTGGTGCCACAGACGTGAGTCCCATCGGCTCTTGGCTCTTCAGTCCATCTTCTGTGGTCAAGTCTCCGGCCTCTGGCTTTGCTCTCCACCACAGCCAATTTCTTAGTCGTCCCAACTGTACTGGTTCTGAATGCTCCTCAACTTGCTTTGTACAAGAAGACAGTAGCCCTTGGTGCTTGTGAGATGTGTGCCTGGGCCACAGGTACAGCATGCACTACCTCCCCCTGGGCTAGGAAATCATGCAATCCCTCACAACACGGGGGCCAAGGTGTGTACACTCAGGGAGCTTTCCAACTGAGCTGAGGGCAGATGGCCTTTAAGCACTGAAATCCAAGTAAGACACCATGTGCTACTGTGTTTTGTGGGTCTTAAAACAGATATTCCAGAAATGTTTTAGAAGTATTTTAATATTTCCTTCCTATTTTTGTTGTTTGGTCTGTTTGTATTTTAGAGTCCAGTGGATTCTCTTGCATATAGTGTTTATCTAGTAGCCCCTGGATACTCTAAACTGACTACGGAGAATAATATTTTCAAGCTTTGTCACAATTAATGACCTCCTCGGGCTTACCTGTGGATTAATTTATGACAGAGTAAGAAGACAGATCTATTCCATGGTGCTGGGCTTTTGTACAGCTTACTTCCTGATATAGCACCTTGGGGGCCGGAGAGATGTCTCAGAAGTTAGGAGTACTGCTCTTGCAGAGGACCGGGGTTCGATTCCCAGAACCTACCTGGCAGCTCACGACCATCTGTAACTCTACTTCCACAAGGCCTGGCACCTTCTTCTGGCGTCTGTAGGCACTGTGCACATGTGGTGCACACACATGTATGTGCACTGGCAAAATTTTAAAAAATAAAATAACGGCATACTGGAAACTGAAAAACTGAAGAGATGGGAAGGGAGGCAAAGACACAGATACCCAGGACAATCCGCAGACAGGCCTTGCAGAGTATGGCCTGCACATCGCTGCAGCCTCTGGCCCGTTTTCCACTGGTATTTCTTCCTTACCAAACCTAGCAGAGTGGTACACAAGCCCAAGTGCTGCATAGAGCCTTCCATTTCCTCGCATAGGCACTCATGTTATAGAAAACCCATACATTTGTTACATTAAACAAATGTGTGTGTTCTGTTGTTAATGTGTTCTTGTCCTTGTTTTAGTAGCCTTAGGTATGAGTGTAGAACAGGTAAGCAGAAGACACGTTTCTTCCTCTGCATTGGCAGGCTAAGGTCTGGTTGGCGTTCACTCTGTAAACTGCCTGCTCTGTTCTCTCCTTGTAACAAACAGCTTAGGCGTTTGACAGGCGATTAACAGGCATTGAGGGAGCCTATTTTCAAATGCCTTGAAATGACAACACCACATCACCTAAAATGTCAAATAGAAATCTCCATGACATTTTTTAATCAGGGAGATTGTTTTTATGATTGCACTGGCCCAGGACTATTTTGGCTTAATTGCTTCTCTGAGAAGTCTCGAGGCACTTGGTAAGAAATGGGCAAATCTTTTCTGATCCACACCTTGATCCCAGATAATAACTTGGTCTCCACGCCTTTGCCTTTCTGGTTCACACTTCCTCCTCCTGCAAATCCCAATTGCTAACAGCTCCACAGCCCACGTCCTAACCAATTTAGGAAACAAACTGTCTCTGTTTATGTGGGGAAAGGGCAAGGGTTTCCTTTGACAAGCCAAACCTCCAAAAGGAGCATGAACTTCTGATGACCCAGCCAGACGTAAGTTTGCAAACTAAAGAATTAATCTGTGCAGCATATTGGCGCCACCAGGAAGTCCCTGCCATTCCGTTCTTGGCTTACCACGAGAGAAAATACATGTTCAAGTTCGGGGCCAATAGAGGAGGGAACGTTAAGTCAAGACTACAGACAGACAATTTTCTTGTGTCCCTCTCTGGAAAACTATGGCACCCACAGTCGTCTCAGAGTTTAAAGCTGCGTCCTCAGTGGATTTTATTCCTTATCAATGGTGCCATGTTCACCACAATCTCAACCCTTTAGTGCTCTTTGTCAGTATGCTTGGATGTGCACACTGCTCGGGGTCATCTCATTTTGTGCATGCCCCCCTCATCAGCTTAGCGTTTGCCTTGAATGATGTCATATGACAGTGTCCCCTCAAAGTCCCATTGACGATCCCTTTGTGTCACCTGGCCATTCGTTCCTTTATTTCAATTCTTCTATTTTTATAAGACACGAATTCATCACCATTTTGTTTGGGGAATCATCAAATCTCTAATTGACCACACCCGTGAAGCTGCTGCTTTAACACCCGATGTCTTCTGATCAAATGGAGGTCCTTGTGCTCAGTCCTTCAGGCTCATTCCCGGTCAGTTTTTCACTTGCCACGTGGGTCTGCAGATGTGTTGGTTCATGCACCACTGTGCACATCTGCGGTTGCGACCTTCAAGGCTGAACTCAAGCCTCCATTCTCCCTTCTGCCTCCTCTGACACCTCTGCCTTCTGTTAGCCCTCTTGAAGGACACTCCTGCAGCAGGCACCCTCACACCTGACCAGCGCTCAGTCCAGCCGCTTTACCTTACCTTTAATTTGCTACATCTCCAGGTATGCCTGGAGCTCACCAATAGGAGCAGGCTCCCCTCATACAGTCAGCTTGCTTTATCTGCTGGTTCTACAACCAGGGAGCCAACCAAAACCAGATAAGAACTATTCCAGGAAGTATGCATGAGATACAGTCCGTCTTGTCACCCATCTCTGAACAATACCATTTTAATACACACATGGCATTTCCAGAGTTTGCATATTATGGGAACCTCACAGATGACTCAAAGCAGAGAAGGAATACGCATCTGGGCTAAGCAAACACCATACTGTTTTATGTAAAAGACGAACATCTGTGGGCTTTGTACACACAGTTAAGAAGCAATAAGAAATAAAGGGAAGGGCTGGGGGATGGCTCCACAGATGAGGACACTGATTGCTTTTGCAGAAGGCCCAGGTTGGGTTCCAAGCACCTATATGGTGACTCACAGTTACCTGGAACCTCATTCCAGGGAATCTGACCTCTGTGGGCAGGCATGGCATGCATGTGGTGCACATACATACATACATACATACATACATACATACATACATACAGGCAAACACTCATTCACATCTCTCTCTCTCTCTCTCTCTCTCTCTCTCTCTCTCTCTCTCTCTCTAAATTCACAAAAGCAGTAGAAGGACAGGAGAACTTTGCATGGCTTATCTCAGATCCGCAACATGGATCCTTCCTAGGTTGGTGCCACAGGGCTGGAATTCAATTGCTTTCACTGAATGGCGAGGTAAAGGAGTTAGGGAATGTGTATCCGTCATGAAGATAGCATGTTCGTGTCTCCCTTTCATTAGGAAGCCTTTCAAGACCTGCCTGAGGAGCATGAAAGGGAGAGAACACGGACAAGAGCGCAGTAAAGCCTTGCGTCCTTCTGGGGTCTCACGCAACTTTCTTTCATCTGCAAAACTTCTTTTGGTGGCACTGGACGCTACCAGCCCTTTGAGAAGAAGAAGGCAGAGAAATCACACACAGCCTCAAAGCATAAAGAAAGAAAGGAAAGGAAAGGAAAAGTCAAAGGCATCCCCTGTGTGGCCATTTTGGAATATATTATGCTGCACCTCATCAGCTCCCGGCTGGACTGAGGTATTTGATGGATGTGTGTGTGTGTGTGTGTGTGTGTGTGTGTGTGTGTGTGTGTGTGTAAGGGGGGTCATGTGAATTAGATAAAATGCAAGCACGAATGTAAGGAAGTGGTTCTGGTGCTGCTTTTCCTGCTAGAAGCTTCTACATCACAGCATAGTCGATCACACTGCAACCCCCGGGTCCCAATCAACGATGCCCATCAGACCTCAAAACACCTCTTACCTAATAAGGCTTCTTCACATCAGCTCATGAGAATAGAGCTAACCATCGGCATCATTTCCATAAGATATTTTTTTTTCTGGTAACCACACTAAAAGTAAAAGCAGTCAGCTACTGGTGAGGTTATCTGCTCATTTAGAAAACAGGATTCATGGGCTTAATTTTCTATGACTGGCTTGGATGAATGGGAGGCTTCCAGTAGCTTTGGCCCCAAAAGGAGGCTTGAAAAACATGGCATGATTACGGCGGCATGTGAGCTCTGATTCAGTCTTCAAATGTCTGGCATTGTCCATAAACTTCTGAACCTGACCTGCAGCAATTATGGGATTTAAACTTTCAAGCAATTGTACCATTAAGCAGTCAGCAACCAGCATGTGACTGCATCAGTGTTTTATCCACTGCCCACAGACCACAATGCATTCGAGGGCAATTGATATAAATCAACGATGAAAGGAGCGGACGACGGCAGAGAGAAGCATCCTATCATTAAGACCCCTTCAGTAGCATCTGGGTTGCCACTGTACAGCAGGTTCAGAAAGCTATGAGGAACCATTTGTGAATGCTCACCAAAGAGCATATTTTCTGAGCAATTTACCCCCAAGTGTTCCCAAAGGTCGCTTCCCAATAATAGGGTTCCTTCCTTTTTATTTTTATTTTTAACCTTTGCTCCAAGCAAATAGAAAAAGCTTCTATGAATCATTATAACGGTAGGGGTCTATGCTAACATCACGTTGACAATATGCCCCCATTTCTCCTCTATCACGCTGGAAAGACACAGTTTAAATGCCTGGGTTTACAAGTCTTCAGTGGGGGAAATATTTGAATGAGCTACGGTCATTAAAATAAAACCCTAAACACAATGTTCATTAAAGTGCTAAACCAATACAGTAAACGCAATGGACATAGTCACAAGATTTATAAGAACGGGCTGGAGAGATGGCTCAGTGGTTAAGAGCACCCGACTGCTCTTCCAGAGGTCATGAGTTCAATTCCCAGCAACCACATGGTGGCTCACAACCATCTGTAAAGAGATCTGATGCCCTCTTCTGGTGTATCAGAAGACAGCTCTGGTGTATCAGAAGACAGCTACAGTGTACTTATATATAATAAATAAATAAAAATAAAAAATAAAAGACTTTATTTAAAAAAAAGATTTATAAGAACGAAACCAATCCTGGAGTCTTGTTATCAAAGAAAAAGAGCATTTTTTTTACTATTATATGAAATAATTTTCTTTCCTTCTTCCTTCCTTTCTTTCTTTCTTTCTTTCTTTCTTTCTTTCTTTCTTTCTTTCTTTCTAATCGAAGGTAATTCGAATGTGGAGGGACAATCTGGAAGGCTCTTAGTTTCAACAGCAATTAACAGGAAATGATTTTGAATGAAGGTTTTCCCCTATTCGAAGTCACACATTAGCATGCATTGACTTTTCTGACCGAATCACAGGTGTAGAAATAAAAGAAGAAAATTGCATATTTCAGTGGCAGGCTGTGGTAAAGAGAAGACATCAGCTTTCTGAAATCATTCAGTTTAACTGGTAAGTCTGCCTACTCACTGGTCTCGTTATGTAAATTTATTTTTAAAATTTATTTTTGGGTGTTTTGCTTACTTGTGTTTGTGTACCACATGTGGGCAGTGCCCACGGTGGCCAGAGAAAGATGCATCTAATACCCTGGAGTTACAGTAGCTTCGAGCCAACACGTGAGAACCAAACCTGTGTCCTCTAGAATAGCAGTCAGTGCTCTTAATTCATGAGCCGACATGTATCCACGTGTATGGTACCTTGAACGGTGCTGTGGCTAACACTGTTCATGCCACCACTAATTTTATGTATTGATCCAGTCCAGATTTGTGTTCAAGCATTGTTCTGCGTGTTTCTATGAGGGCATTTTCAGAATATGCCAACACTTCTGTCAGTGGCAGGAATAAGGCAGATTGACCTCCCTCTCCCTTGCTTACCCATTAGTTGAAGGCCTAAATACACCAAAGACCTAACTAACCAGGCAAAAAGCTACACTTCTCCAGATGTGGCCAGGCCGGTTCTCCCAGCTCTCCGGTCTCTTCGTTCATCCTTATTGTTTCAGACTCTAAATAGTTTCCACGGTCCTGTGAGCTAATCCCCTAGAATGAACTTTTCAATATATGTGCTCTATCGGTTCTGTTTTCCTGGCACGCCCTGCCTGACGCACCTCTTACAGGAAGCTCCCCATCCACTGTGTGCATCGCTTTCTACACATAGATATGGGAAGCAAATGTCAATTTACACCTTCAGTATGGAGAGAGAAGTTACAGTTCTTCACTCAGAACTCTTAATATTTTAGGGCTGTTTGTTTGGGTTAGAAGGAAATCCTCGAAGCCACATAACCACCTCCCAGAACTTGGGGGAAAGAAAAGACGTCTGCTCCTTGACTCAGGTGGAGGTCGGCTTAAGGTAGGGTGGGAAAGGCCAAGCAGCTTCCAGAATGGCTATTCTATCCCGTGAAGTGAAGTCTATTCCAAAATACGACTCATCCACATACAAATGCAAAGTCAAGGCTCACCTACTCCCGATGACCTCAGCTCTGAGCATGAGCACATATTGTCTAGCTCGTGTCTTTTCAAGGATGGGAAATGTGAGCCATCCTGTTGCTGAAGATAGGCTCCAATCCAGCTGAATCCACACTGTAAGAATAGCTCCAATCTCTTCTCCCATCTTCTGTTTTAAGAGGCCGTGGGGAGTCGTAGTAGGGCAGAAGGTGGGAAATCTGCTTTGAGGTCAAAGAACATGTTCACTTTCCTGTGTGAACCAATCAAGCGTGGCTCTGGTTTCAAGGGTTGATTTCATTCTGATGACAGAAAGAGTTAAAGAGCCGATCTCATGTTCATTCTTGCCCATCAATACTTCTTAATGCCTGTGTTCATGAGGTGCTGTTGACCTGAATAGGTTTTTGAGTAGATTGAAAATGACTTCCCCCCACCAATGAAAACTTTAATTTCCTTCCAGAAAGTTCTTAATAAGGTTGCAGATCACATGACTTGCAAAGGAATGGTCTTTAGAAATTAAAAAGAGGAACCCCCCTCAAGAAAAACGAAGCAGAACAAAACCCAGAAGAATAAAGTATGGGTCTCACGGATGAATTGTAGCCGGTCATGGGTTCCACTGTTTGGAAAGACTCTTGAGACATCAGAACGCACAGGCCCTGAAATGTTCTGGTTAGCTTGGGGCAGTGGTCTGACATTTATCATGGTTGTTTCAAATTTTATTACTAAAAATTAATCTCACATCAGGCCAGGCTAGCTGCCTTGTCGCACACTCAGCGCTTGCTACGTTCTAGTTGCTGACATGGACCATTGATCTGCTGGTTTACTCATAATTCTTCTCCCAGCTGCCTCGGGTGTCCACTTACTGGCACTCTTTGTATTTCCTGTCCCTTCAGCTGCCTTAAAGCTGCTATCAAGTCGTTAATAGTTTTAATGTAAAAGTCGTAAGAATGATCCCTACACACAGGCATCATGGAAAACATGCCAGGTACCCCTGTGATGAAGTTTACACAGTGCACACCCACTCCCACAAAACACTAACGGATTTGATACACAGTGTTGATAACTGTTAAAGTAAAAAGAACGGAGGAGAAGGTCTGGCTTTTACCATTCTAACAGACGTTTAGACAACCCTAAGTTCATGGCTTGCCTTCCCCCCATTCACTTCCTCTCCCCCACACTGGTGACGTTTCATCTCTCTCTATCCCTATCCGTCAGCCCCTTCAAGTCTTGAGATGTCCTTTACTGAAAGTATTTAGAAAAAGGAATACTTCAATGTTTTATAGTTTTGGAATATTTTCATTTACAAAATGAGTGTCTCAGGTTGAGATCGTTAATGTAACCACACCATTCACTTATGCTTCATGTGTGCCTTTGTGCACACAGCTATGGGTAAATTTATACAGTGGTTTTTTTTTTTTTTTTTTTTCGGAGCTGGGGACCGAACCCAGGGCCTTGCGCTTCCTAGGCAAGCGCCCTACCACTGAGCTAAATCCCCAACCCCTTATACAGTGTTTTTAATGAGCTTCACAAGAAACCGAAGGCTTGTGGTGTAGCATTTTCCATTTGTATTATGTCAGGATGCACATATTTCAGATTGAGTGTACTTTAGATTCAGACTTCTAGATTAGGGATCCCCACCCTTCAGTTCAGCCGCATAGAATCATCACACTTAACAGCTGACTCTGATGTGCTCTCTAACTACAGCCTTCTTGATTGTTTCTTGTCCTTTTGCTTCCTTCTCTCACAGATACCAGCTACCACTTCCTCAAATCACAACCACTCGACACTACCTGCTGCCTGGCACTGTGGTTATGCTAGGAATCTTTATTTTTTTTCAATACACACCTAGAAATAGTTTCAGATAAAAGGAAAATGTACATTGCACAGAGAGATGCAGTTTATGGCAGAAAAAAAAAAAACCACAACCCAATAACAACCCACAGCGAGTATTGGCTCATTTCTGTGTACTGTGTACACGTACTGTGTTCTATGTGTGTCAAAATACATGGACATGGACAATCTACTTTAAAGAGAAAATGTGAGAAAAGGCCTTTTCATGAGCAGCTATCGACCATAATCACCAAATCAGATCCTTCCTCTCTGAAGTAGAACTTCTTGTGGACATTTGGTGAGTGAGGCTGAGGCTGGTCACATTCAGAATTGGAGTGGGCTGAGTGGTTTCATGTCAAAGACACTTAAAAGTCTGATGACACCAGTGCTGGCTTTAGGGACCTCAATCTTTTCCCTTCTCTTAGTTTCTTTCCCTTCTAGAACATTCAGAATAGAAAAGCCCTGTCCTTACCGACCAGGTCCAGCAGAATGTAGCTTCTTCCCCTAGCCAAACAAGGCCTTCCTTCCGTTCAGAATCTACACCAAGTGCCCTCACTTTCAGTCCCTATGGCCTTGGTTGTCCTGACCTAAACAGAGAACAGCAAGGAGACTGCAATTTTAGCACAACGGCATTGCATACAAGTAAGTTTCTTCCCTGATTACTGTTATCAGGGACTCCCGATGCTCTAATACTGAGCTACGTGAAGGGCAAATAAACTGGCAGTGAAGCATCTGAAAGGGCACTGGTGTGCGTCTGTGTCCTCTCCTGAGTCCAGGATTGCCGTTTGCAAAGGTACAGATTTTACCCAAATACAGTAATAATTGCTGAAGTCTTCCAGACTGCCCTCTGCCATTTTCAACTCTGTGGTGCAAAACTCCTGTACCTGGGATAGTCAGTCATGCTGGGAAGAGGACCCTACTGAATTGTGGCTGGAAAAATGAGGTCAAACTAGGCCTCCTGCACTTGACCTTGGCATCGACTCCTACACCTGGCTGGTGGGTCCTCTCCCCTCCACACTCCTGCCTACTCTCCAGGCTCTAGAGGGTTTTAATAATGTCTCTCTAACTCAGCAGTGCCTGCTTCTCCCTCAGGCCTCAGTACCAATTCTACTTTGAACTTTTATTTCTCATGTGAGCTCTCCAGTTTCATAACTTAAGACAAAAAAGTCAGTCAGACCTTGGGATCCCATGGTCCTAGGGCACACTTTGACGTGTTCCTGTTCATAGTGTTAACCCCACTGAATGAGAGTAAAGATCACCAGTCCCAAATTATGACCAAATTAAACCAAGCTTTATTCTTGGGTGTATATTCTCAGTGTATAGCTGAGCCAATCCAGTGGCTGTCCCCCTAAGGTAGAGGTTAGAGAGTGCAGTCATGAGCCAATTGTTCAAGTCTCTTTTACAGGGAAAAAAAACCCCAGGTGGGGGCTTTTACAAGCAAATGTGGTTACAGAAGCAAGAGCAGGCAGTTAGAAAAATATTCCTGGAAACAGAAACTTAAGTTTTACACTAAACAGAAACCTGACTGATCTGGATTCTCAAAATGGCTCTTCATCTCAAAATGGAGTCAGTCTGGTTTCTCAATGGCAATTCTGAGGCTGAGTCCAAAGAGAAGTGGGTGTCCCTTCATGGTGACTCTCCTTAGAGACCTGGCTACATTAGTAGCTACCAAGTACGAAGGGGTCAAATTCCATAGCAAAACATCCACACTTGTAAATCAGCTTAAAGATAAGGAAGCCAAATTTCTATACCTAAAAATAAATCTATTCTTAAATGTCATTGCCTAAATTTGCTTTGCATGTCATTTACAGGCCATTAAATGGCAGTAATGCAGTGACTAGAAGTAACCAAGCATCAGAGCTGTTAAAGGTTCATTAGAAACGTGTTTCTGAGGGGCATTGTACATAAACAAGTATATGTTAACTACAAAAGCAAGACAACAAAACCCTGAGTTATCTCTTTCCTTCACTATTAAGGGTGGCTCACTTACTGTTTGATTTTATATTGGCAATAAGCAGCGCATAGCTTTCAAATAATACTTGTTACTCACTGCAAGAAGATATTGTGAGCATTATTGTACACGTACTGCTGTAATCAAACATCCGCATAACTGTTTCCTTAGGCACATTAACAAAACACCTAGAGAAGTGTCAAAAAAAGACTGGTGCATTTTGTCCAGATAATTCTTAACCATGCCACCAAACAACCGGCGAAGAAGCACCTGTCTGTGAGTCAGGAGGGCAAGAGCAAGGAAAATGTTTGCGTAACTGTGTAGAAATAATTTCCTTCCTGGGATCTCAGTCTCATCTGCAAAATAAGGGGCTGGGCCAGGTGACCTTCCAGGTTCTTTCCGACCCAGACAATCTGAGGTTGCCATGACTCCTTCAGTGTGGACCACTAGTAGCATATTTCTGGTTTTCTGGGGACCAGTTCACTAGCTTTGAGGTTGAAATGAGAAGGACAGATGGCATGAAATAGGACGTGGACTCTAGATAAGCCCAAGTCAGGAGGGACAGAACCAGAACTGTTTCGGGAACACAAAATAAAAACTTATTATGACTCATCGCCCCAGAGCGTCTCTGAACAAAGCTTGCTTCTCTGTTTTATCGATGGGTACAATTTATTTTTTGTCTTATTGCAAGATGAAAGGTCAGAGCCCTGGTGTCTTACTGAGTGCCTCTTAATTAACTAGGAATGAAAGACCATCATTGTAGAGATCAAGTTCAGTGGAGGCTTGGCTTGGCCCTTTCAGTATCTGCTGGCTGAGGTTTGGATGCACTCTTGCCTTTTGGGTCCGACACAAAGAACTGTTTAGCTTTCATTGCCCACCTTATTTTTCTGGGGGAGGGAGTCTAATGAGATTTGGGAGTCTCTTTAGAAACAACCACTGTACTCACAGAATTCATATGATGCGATAAGAGATATCCAAGTTTCAGATTAGCGATGGCCAACTCAAGGCTTGGTTTAGGCAAGAACCAAAATCCACAGACACAATGTTTTGGGGCCGTTTTACTTTTTTTGTTTTTGTTTTTTACATTTTCCCTTTGTTTAGTCAAGCAAAGGGAAACACATTTCTAAAACAAATGAAGTAAAATCAAGGTGAGGACAACTTTTGGTTTCTTAAGCAGTTTCAAATTTTAGTTTGGTGTCATCCAACTTCAGTTGGGAGAGTTTTGGGGTTTGTTTGTTTCAGTAAAACTAGCAAAAAAATATTCACTAACATGTTTGCTGAAGAAAAAAACCAGTATGAAACATGTTCTTAAGTATCTAACTACCACACGGATTGTTCACAAGGAAGTACAAACATACTCTTTTAGACAAAGTAAACCTTTTGTAGAGTTCCAAACATACTAAAAACACTGATGCTATCTATTCTATACTCAAGCTTTTAGCTTGGTTTAAAAAGCATTTAGGTGTGTGCACAGAAAAGTTGGAGTAGAGTTCCATGTTGGAATACAGAAGTCAGATGATATTTGCTGGAGGATTGAAAAACTACAGAATACTGAGGTCAATAGGAAAATACCATCTCATGGCTCATTTGCAAACTCATGCATGCATGTACATGTATGGATGTGTGTCTGACAAAAGTGTTTCTTCTGGTTGTTGTTTATCTTGTGACAGGCATCCTTGTGACGTCAATGAAATGATTGACAATCAATCTATTGTTTTAATCTCCGTAGGAAACTAACAGAAGACCCACTGTTCTTAGGAAACCAAAGCAAGTGGGGTCCCTGAAGAAGGGGAAGCTTTTACTGCACTCCAAGAGCTGGAGGAAGCCCATTAAGGCTGGGCCCTGCTTTGACCTTTGCTCCTTCCCCTCCGGCACTTGTGACCAGGGTCAGTGATTTCTGGATCCTCATCTCAGCTCTTTGTTCACATGTGATAGAAGATCTGTTCTCATCTGATGCTGGGAAGCCCATTGATCAGCTGCTGAAAGGACCTCTGATGCCAAGCAGATAACAATCAGCCTGGTGCTGGAGGAAACCTGGCTTGAAGACCTTGGACTCTACAAGGCAAAATGACCGTGAAGACTTTCACTTGTCCCCAGATCATTATGTGGAAAAAAAATCAAAATGACATCTCTGAGCCTGGAGAGACAACTGAGCAGATGAGCGCAGTGGTTGGCGCTTGTGGAAGAGCCAGGTTCAGTTCAGCACCTACATGGCAGCTCATAACCATCTACAGCTCCAGACCCATGGGATCTCATGCCCTCTTCTAGCTTCCATGGGTACTGCAGGACAGTACACATACATATATACATACATACATACATACACACATACACACACACACACACACACACACACACACACACACACACACACACCAGGCAAAACACTCACACACACTAACAAAAGAAAATTGTATTTCTAATTTGCTTTCTGTGTGTCCATGTAATTCATCCAACCTGACATTTGCAGGCCGAGGGTGGATCTCAATAGCTTGTCTAGCATGAACGAGGGCACATGGAGAGCCGTGTATGCCAGAAATGCACCCATAACTGCTATCACCACTGCCATTGCTCTGGTTTGGCCAAGAGCAAATACCCCTCCAGAAGTGTGGGAGAGAAAGCACAGGTGGAGCAGGCTGGGCACAGCATTAGATGCCCTAAACTGGAGGCGCAGACAGTTTTGAACTGCCTGGTGTAGGTGCTGGGAATCAAACCCTGGTCTTCTGCTGGAACAGAACAAGCTCATACATGGGTTTTTTAAAAAGATTTATTTATTTTATTTATATGAGAACACTGTAGACGTCAGACACACCAGAAGAGGACATCAGATCTCAGATGGTTGTGAGCCACCATGTGGTTGCTGGGAATTGAACTCAGGACCTCTGGAAGAGCTCTTAACCACTGAGCCATCTCTCCAGCCCCCCTTTTTTATATAGAGACCAGCAATCAATATTTCTACCATTGCTTTGTAGGCCTTATCATTTTATATAGGCTTATATTAGTTCGTGTTGTCAATGTCCTGTGGATAGCGATATAATTCATTTTAATTTTTTTCCATTTTATAAAAGTACCCAGACCATGAATTCTAATCCCATGGCAAATGTCAACTATTTCCTCCTGATAAGGTATTAGGAGTGAAATTGTACAGACTTGACGTTGTATGGCTCTTGACTTTGGAGAAAGGGTCAGAGCAGTGGACATTCAGGGTCCCATCATTACGCCAATGACCTCTGTTGAATGACAGACTAGAACAAGGGTTAGACACTCCTTCTAGAACATTGCTCCACAATGGTAGAAGATTCATAGACTCACAGGTCACAGCACGATCTCCACAGTCTAAACAGAACGTGGCAAGAAGAGCTCAGGAGTGAGTGAACCAAGAACTGGGGACAAGAGGAAGATGGGAAATGAAGAGAGGACACACAAGAACGCTAACAAGTTTCAAGTAATCTTTGAGGGACCGTGGACTGTCCTCAGAGGAAAACAAATACTCATTTAAAATCTGCAACACAAAGTCCCTGTGCTTTATACAAGCCCAAACACCCCTTGTAAGTTGATACAGGCATAAATTGAAAATGCCTCAGCCATACCTACCAGCATCCTGCTAGGCTGCCCAACTATGGAGGTCACTGCAACTGCCCAGGCTGGGCAGATAGGAGAAGGCTGTGCCGTCCTGAATGGAGGAGACTAGGACCAAATGCAAAATTCTAATCTCAGGTTCCACGGAGAGAGAAAACTCTTTAAGTTGAGTCACGATGTTGGGAGCTGTCTATAGAATATTTACTTGCTTCTGAGTGCAGCTGCCTTCCTGCTTTATCGAATTTAATGTGCACAACAGCTTTTTAAAGCATTGGTATCATTACAGATTGAATACAAGAACGGAATTGCAATTTTGAATAGCTAGCACAAAACTAATATGAAGAGACTGATAAACCCAACAGAACTTGGGTGAGACACCATGATATAAGGTCCTTTCAATAGGAAAGCAGAATATAAATTACAAAAGCCATATTTATGTAGAGACAAAAATCAGATAACTGTCCCATGCTCCATAAAAGATGAACAAGGGGTTTGAGTGCAGGCTGGCTTTTTTTTTTCTTAGCAGAATATAATTTAAAGGGGCCAGTGAGAGCATTTGGGAAGCATAGATGATATTCTGGTATCTAATCTCAACAGGAAGAATGACAGCCACAAATGCATGTCAGAAAGAAAAAGAGTTTGCAGCCATTATCACATGTTTTCCTCCCTGGTTGTAGGCAGGGAGAGGGAGAGACTGAGGGTTTCAGAGATGCAAAATTTCATACCTAATCTTTCATTATAAAAGGAGCAGTAGGTCGAGGCAGAAGCATTTAAAGACCTCTAAAGACAGGAGAATGTATTCAATGATACATATTGGTACTTTGCAGGTATCTATGGGGAAAATGTCACAAAAGGATATTGGAAATGATGAACCTTACTAATGGAGATGATGATGTCATGAAGTGGCCTAGGCCAGAACCTGAGGGTCATTGCAGAGAAGAGCAGGGCATTACAGCAGCACTAGGACGCTCGCACTGGAAAAATGAAAGGAAGGGAATTGGGGGTCTCAGAGACACAGAGAAAAGCAGAGAAAAGGTTGGGGAAACCAAAACCTTCTTCAAACAGAAACAGAGCTGTAGTACTGTCCTGGTTGCCTAGATCCAGTCGAGAGAGAGAGAGAGAGAGAGAGAGAGAGAGAGAGAGAGAGAGAGAGAGAGAGAGAGGTGGGGGGAGAGAGGAAGAGGAACAAATGTGAGGAGAAAGGGATGGGTAGATGGGTAAGGGGAGATAAAGTGGATGGGAGATAGGGAGGGGAGGGAGGGAAGAAAGAAAGGAAGGGGGAAAGGGAAGGAGGATAAGGAAGGAAGAAGGAGAAAGTAGGAATGGAGGGAAGGAAAGACTAAGAAAAGAACAAAGCTTTCAGAGATTCCATGGAAGAAAGCCTTGGTTTAATCTGGAAGTTGAAACAAAGAAGGGACCCATTTCATTTATATGTGAAACTACAAAAAAGAAAACGGGCAGGATGACGCACAGCGTCACGACCTTACAGAGAGCTGTAGTTATGCTCAAAGCCTGCCAGTTGAACAATCTTGGCCTGCTGTGAAAAACCTGAGTTGCAGGGTACCTTCTGTAAAGGGACACTGTGCGGTGGGAGGGATGGGTCAACAGGTAGAGCTGCCTACCACCAAACATGACGGTTTTAAGTTCAGTCTTGGATCCCATGGGTAGACACTGCTGGCTGGTTTTTGTCAACATCCAGCAGAGTGAGACATGCTGTTCTATTTTTAACTTTCAAGGGAAAAAATGCAAGAAACTTCATGAGATGAATGTTTAGCCAAAGAAACAGCTCAGCTGTTTAGAGCAGGCGCTGTTCTTGCAGAAGACCTGAGTTCCCAGCACCTATGTTGTATGGATCACAACAGTGGTCATTACAGCTTCAAAGGATCTGATACCAACTTTGGTGTCTGAGCACCTACCCTCACTTGTGCACACCCACCCACCCACCCACACCCCTTCCCCATCACCATACACACCCATGTTCCTGTGGTTTCTACATTTCAGGATTAGGACTGTATTGTCATACAAAATATCAAATTTTGTACGTAAGCTTCCTACTAACTTTATGGTTTTTGTCATCAAATAACTGGAAAAAAATCTCTCTTAATAGGAACACATTTGATCTATGAGAAAAAATTATCATTTGATTTTTCTTATAGAGTCTCTAGCTCTAGTTTATAATTATCTCAACCTAGGAAATTGGATTAAAATATTTTTTTGAGTATTAAAAAATCCTTAATCATTGTTTAGTCATCCTCAGACCAACTCTGCCAAATGTTTGCAATTCTTCTTTCCAGGACTGCTCAATCAAGTAATTTTCATGAATCAAAATTTACACTTTTATTTTACATGCAGCCAGATCCTAACAAGTTTGATTTCAAACGTGCTAATTTACTACTGTCATTTTTGTAAGGCTATAAATAAAGGTTGTCCTCATGGGAAATTATTTATAGGCGACTACAATTTTTGATGGAGAAAGAAGGAGTTATCGACAATTTTTATAACCGTTTAAATATTTCATGTTTTAATGCTTTCTCATCAAAATGTTTCTTTGTTCACATTTGATATGATTTCATAGAAATCATATACAGTGTAAGTGAACTTGTATGGATATACTTCTTCAAGTTCATTTGAATATTTAGAAATTGCTGTTGGTTCTTTCTATATGGCCTTTAGTTGAACACACTTGCTTCCTCTGAAAACATTGATAGCAGTTTGTTATACACCACCATGGAATCAACTGCTGATGTTAGGAGTTTAAATTTATAGTGAATTGTATGTGTAATCTTTGTGTCTAATCAGTGTGCAGATTTATTTTCATTTTGTTGCTTCTACATATTTTACCAGAACGAGTTGCCCTTCCTCCATGATTAATGTCAAAGAACATTTTCTGAACTAATTTCTTATTGTCATTTTCTCCAGCATTTTAGTTAAGATGATGTTTACTTATTTATTTATTTAGTTATTGTTGGTACCTACATGATCTTTCCTATAATCAAAACCAAGCTGTTCTGTAGTTCCAATATCTAAGCTCATGTAGTTTAAAACTACATGGACTATCGGTTTTTTGTTTTTGAGTTTTTTAAATATCTTAGCAACCACCACCTCGTGTTTTAGGTCTTTTTACTGAAATGTACCCATTCTAGTCTTAAATGTCAAACATGAAGAAATGCAACTGACAGATTAACAAATAATTATCTATCCAGAATCTCACCAAAAGTATTTTCAATTTCTTTTATTGCCATATAGCATATATGTACCACTAATATACATCTAACTATGTAACTAAATACATGGTGGACTCACTTCTTTCCGTGTGACATCTCTTCTTATATCGAAAACACTCATGTGCCGAAACACTTGGCAGTTCCAAAGACCATTAATGAAATTTCATAAATGAAATGGGTTTTTATTATGCTAAAGATTTACTTCATATCTATTTTGTAACAACTCCCATATTAAATGCCTCCAAATGTTATTGATAATATACAATAGCAATTATAAAGTTAATTAATATATTTAATATCTTGTTTTATGCTGCATAAACCTTAGTCTAATGGCTCTCATCATTTTCAGTTCCTAACAAATGTCTCAAGAACAATGTATAACTCCTAAAAGATGACCATGCTCTCTGGGTTGGGAGAAACAATAAAAAGAGGCTTCATTTTAAATAAACACAAAGTGAGGAAATACTTCTAGGATGTTTCCTTCATGAAGCCAAGGAAAACAAGGACAGAGTGATTAGAATAGAGGATTTTAGAAATCTCAGAACCCATCAAAAGTTTGCACCAGTCTTAGGAGCACTTGTAAAGGAGCAACTGACCGCAGATTCTCCCTGTGAGCTTTGTAGCATTTTCTTTGTAGTATTCCTGATCATGTCTTCCCTAGTCAGTTAAAATTAGCAGAGGAAAAAAATGAAGGCGGCTCAGTGACCTACAAAGTTGATATCAGAGAACACACAAACACATACAGGACTTTGAAAGGGGAACAGGCAAAGAGAAAAGGTAGAAGAAAACTTGAGGAGACAATGGTTGCAGTTTCCCTAAATGATGAACATCCTTGACATGTGTATTTGAGAAGTCTACGATGAAGCCCAAGGAAGATAACCACAAAAGATTCACTATCTAGATGCATCATGGATAAATTATAAAGTATAAAAGCAATACGGTGAACACAATTCACCACACAGAGCAGATCTGAATAGTAGAATAAAAGTTAGCATTGAGTAAAATGGGAACCAGAGGGAGTGATATATACGCTGAAGCTGTTGGACATTACAACTCCATATTTTATATCCAGCCTCAACTCAACTCTTCAACACTTCAACTAAAAATTTTATATCCAACTCAACTATCTTCCAAAAGGAGATCTACAGAAAAATGGCTACCAGTAGTTATGTTCTAAAATACAATATCAAGATTCTTTCAGGATGAAATTAAAGTATTTGAATTTAACTGTAGTCCACATAGAGAAATTGAAAATGTTGACAGAGATTACTAGGTACAAAGATAAATATGGTATAAGTATATTTTTATTTGCAAAGTTTTCCTTTCATTTGACTCATAATGCAATAGCACACAGCGATGATAATTATATCAAATTATAAAAATGTGTGTGATAACAATAGCATAAAAGGGAAAGAGATAAAATAGTTATATTGAGATAATTTGAAGAGTTACCACTGATACTAAGTTAATAATCAAAAAAGACTCACCATGAGAATTGTAGCCCTCGGAATGGTCATTATAAATATAAATAAATATATAGTAAGAGAACTAGTAAGCAGTTTAATATTTTGTATTTATGAGGCTGGACATATGGCTCAGAGGTTAAGGACACCGACTGCTCTCCCAGAAAGCCTGGATTTGGTTCCCAGCCCCTACATGGTAGCTCACAACCACCTGGAACTCCAATTCCAAAGGATCTTAATGCCCTCTGCTGGCATCCATGGGCACCAAACACATACATGCTGCACAGACAGATGTACAGATAAAAACTCATACATAATAAATAAGTAAATGGATAGAAAATTATATATCTGAAAATATTGGTTCAGTAGAAACTTTGCATGCATTAATGGAACCACGGAAGCTTTAAATATAGAAAATAAGTAGCAAAGTGGCAGGTATATTTTACCTGATGTAAACACCAGTAAATGTGCTAAACACTTAAAAAAGGCAGAGATTGATAGAAAGGTTAAAATATGATATAACTATATGCTATATGCAAGAGACACATTTTTGATTCGAAGATAAAGTGAACCACCAAGAACCAAAAAGCCACGTATTATTTAATCCCATCAAATGTAGAGAGAGTCGATGAGAGTTTAAGATGCACTTAGTCAAAGAGCATTTATGCTAAGGGTGGCAAAGGGATTTGGGGCAGACATGGGGGGGGGCGGTAGGGAGGGTGTGACAGCCCAACTCCTGTGTAAGGATCTTAGTGTTTTGAGAAAAAAACTGAGTTGAAGTATTTTGTTTTATATTTTGAAAATCAGCATCCCCTAATGTGTGTTTTGACAGGACTCAGTTCAGCAGCAACACAGGGACGTGGGGTGGAGAGGTATGCAGTGGACTGTAGATAACTAGAACTGCAGCTGTTTAAAAGTCAGTGTAGGAAAAGATTAGGCTTCCACTCGGTCGGGAGGAGAACAAAGAAAGGGACAATGAATCAGGCAGCACTGCCTTTTTCTCTGAACCAATTCCCTTTGGTAATTTAGCTAACTGTGTGCATTAAGGACACTCCTGCCCCTGTCACATCTACTGGTCTCACATGCGTGATTACAATGCAGCCTCGTATATAACCTACAGGCTTTTCTGTTGTTCAAATATGCCTATAACCACGAACAGTGGATGAATAACCACGAACAGTGGATGACCATGCCACAGATATGGGCCCCAAATGTTTAGATCTTTGCAAAGTATCTTGTCACAGATAACATAAAACCAACTTATAACCTGTCTAGTTTTGTTTTTTTTTTTTTTTCAACTTCACGCACAGGTAGCGTCAGTGAGAAATGCTTCCGTGAGACTGGTCTGTAGCAGGCTTGTGGGACATTTTCTTAATTAGTGATGGATGTAAGAAGGGATTGCTGTGGAAGGGCCTAGCTCCCTGTGTGTGGTACCACCCTGGACACGTGGTCCTGGGTGTTTAAGAAGATAAACTGAGTCAGCCAGGAAGAGCAAGCCAGTAAGCAGCACTCCTCCATGGTCTCGGCTTCCATTTCTGCCACCATATTCCAGTCTTGGCTTCCCTCAGAGATAGACTGTGAATAGTAAGCCAAACAAACCCCTTCCTTCCCAGGCTTCTTTGGTCACACCGTTTCCTCACAGCACCAGACAACACAAGACACAAGCTGATCCATATATAATTGCCACGGACTTGAGACAAATAACTTTTTTTAAAAATCTATATACAATTATATATAGCAGTGATGGCAAAAGCCTAGTCAAGTCTTCATTGGACGGTCCACACTGAATCTAAGACATCAGCCTTCAGCTGAATGTAAGCCACCATCTCTGTACCATGGAAACGAGTAAGTTTCACATACCTCTTAGGGTTGATTAATTAAATAGTTCTCCAAGAGTCTAAGCTTTTGTCTGCTGTGTTAAAGCTTCAAGGGCTTCAGAATTCCCATTTCATAATGAAGTTAAATGTTCCTGGCCAGCATTTCTGCACTGCCTGGGGTGTGTCTCTTCCTTTCAATGAACTGGCTTCGTTGGAATTGTAATTGCCTCAAATTGAATTTGAACAGGAATATCTTTTGCCAAGGGCTTCTCAGGAAAGGAGATAAAGCAGTTATGATTATAAATGATATACTGTATTGTAGCATATTAATATAATGTCAGAGTGAAATATTAGCTTCTTCCTAAAAGAAGCTATATTGACATAGAGGTGTCCTGTCTTAGGGATCTAACTCTATGGATGAAAATCAACAAAAAGATACTTATATTTTAAAATTTGTTTTCTAATTTCACTTTGAAAATCCAGCTCAAATAACAAGGCCAATTTCCAAGGCTTTGAGCTATTCTCACATAGTGAGATTCTCGTGATCAGCATTAGTCTCTGTTCAACATGAACCAATGAAGTTGATGAAGTTGGCCATTCCTTACTAACCCACAATCTCAGAATAATTATTGACTTTTGATGTGTAAGTCTGACAGCCTCAATATGTGCCTGTGTTGGACAACTTCAGCCCTCTAAGATCATGACTGCCACTCTGAGGTACAAAGTAAGTTAAGGAAAAGTACAACCGGTTTTATACCATATTATAGAATATATAATACAGAAATATGAAATAAAATTACTTTCTTGTCCAGAAACATTGGTAGGGATAATCAACTTATTCTTATTCTTTTTGTGAGGTCTATTAATAGATTATTTTTAGGCGTGTGTGTGTGTGTGTGTGTGTGTGTGTGTGTGTGTACATACACTGGAGCTGGAGGTACAGGTGGTTCTCATGTGGGTGCTAGAACTGAACCTTGGTCCTCTGCAAGAGCAGCAAGTGCTTTTACCCACTGAGCCACCCCTCCCTCCAATCCACTATTCACTTCTTAATTAATCTGACATTTAAAAAAACTGTACTTTTAGTTTTTCTGTTTTGCTCATGTATTATGATATATAACTTGCACTTATTGTAGACTCACAGATTATAAAAAATAGAAAATCAGTGGCTGTCTGTAAAAGATGTAACACATATGGGTAAGATTTGCTTTTTCTGTTAAGCCAAACACTTTGTGAAGTTACGATTTGATCTTTGATTAATGTGATAACATATTCTGCTATGATTATCTACAAACAGCTCTGGTAGAGCCCCAAAGACAGTTTTTTTTTTTCACATTCTGTTCCAAACACATCACTTATGGTCTTAAACCTGCAGTGGCTTCCCCTCAGTCCTCACAGCACCTTTCAAGTTCACACTAACCTCTCTGGCTGGAGGCTCTTCTTCATGGTTCTCTTATCTTGAGCTTCCTGATCCTCTACTGCCTGTGTTCTCCCTCCTTCAAGCCCTCGAATACACACCGAAATCTGCTGGGGATGCTAGCTGACATTTTTGTACCTAGAAGACCTTTAGCCTCTTCTCTCTCTTCAGCTTTTTGCTCTGGATCCTATTCCCGGACCTTCCCGGACACAGAGTAATGCCTGTCACAACATGCATCTGGGTGGCCATTGCTTTCATGTCTCTGTCTTACTGCCTTCCTCATGCTTCCCAGTGTCCTTGTAGCTTCTTGGGCAATGTTAGAAACGTGAGTGCTTGTCACTCCATTACTGCCAAGTCTGTGTTACCAATGGCCTAGGTAAACCCAATGCCCTTTAACACTAAGTACTAGACTCCACTAACTAAAGCCACCAAGGATTACATTTTATTAGAGGTACACACAGAATCCTGGTGAACACAAGAAAAACAACAACAGACAAGTCTCTTAAAGATACACTCACAGGAAATGAAGAAGCCTGGGAGTGGAGAGGCAGCTGTTGGAAGTTAATATTTGAATTAAAAATTACCTCCACAGCATGTGGCAAAAGACTGAAAAGCAATAGTCATTAAATATAATGTTCTTTTCAAACATTTCAAAAGCATTTGGGTCTCTTTTTAAAATTTTAGGCACAGATATCTTTTGTGATAACTAGATTCAATTTTCTTTTTTTCTCATTTTTTCTATTGGATATTTTTATTTACATTTTAAATGTTATCCTCTTTCCCCATTTCTCCTCCAGAAACCTGCTATCCCATCCCCCCTCCTCCTGCTTCTATGAGGGTGCTCCCTCACCCACCCACCCACTCCTTCCCACCTCCCCGCCCTGACATTCTCCTACACTGGGGCACCCAGCCTTGACAGGACTAAGGGCCTCTCCTCCCATTGATGCCCAACAAGGCAACCCTCTGCTACATATGCAGATGGAGTCATAGGTCCATCCCTGTGTATAGTTGGGATGGTGGTTTAGTCCCTGGGAACTCTGGTGGTGGAGGGGTCTGGTTGGTTGATATTGTTCTTATGGGGTTGCAAACCCTTTCATCTTCTTCAGTCCTTTCTCTAATTCCTCCATTGGGGACTCTGTACAGTTCTCAGTTCAATGTTTGGCTGTGAGCATCTGCCTCTGTATTTATCAGGCTCTGGCAGAGCCTCTCAGGTGATAGCTATATCAGGCTCCTGTCAGCATGCACTTCTTGGCATCCACAATAGTGTCTGGGTTTGGTGTCTGTATGTGGGATCCCCTAGGTGGGGCAGTCTCTGGATGGCTTTTCTTTCAGTCTCTTTTCTATCATAAAGGAACAGTTTGAGAATTGCCTAGTGCTCAAACTAATCATTGTCTTATGTAACCTCCCAACAACCACAGCAGGCAAAAAAAATGATTAACCTAGTTTTATTGGTGCATTTCAGAAAGACTGGATAACTGGTTCAAGGCAACACAGACACAGTGGCAGAGCAGAGACAGAGTAGTGGCCTAGATCTACAAATACAGGGACCAAAAACCTTCGGTAATGAGTTATAAGCTATATCCTGCCTCCAAAACCAACTACCCACTCTAAAGCTGGCAAATACTGAATGAGACGGAAACTGAACAACTGTATCTCTCGTGACTGGGCATCTGGTGCAGACCTGAGACTGCACCTGTGTGACTCACACAATGTCCAAAGAAGGTCATGTGCACACATTTCGGGTTGCTAGGTGGCTAGAGTTCTTCTGCTCTTCCTTTTGTGTGTGTATGGCTATACCTACAGGAATGTATGTGCTCCATGTGGTGGAGAATCAGAGGCCAGAGGTGGACATCAAATTTCTTGAATTGGAAAATCAGGTCACCATTTGAGCAGCCATGTGGGCACTAGGAACTAAACCCAGGTCTTCTTCAAGAGCTCTTGACCGCTGAGAGACTGATCTAGCCCCAGCAGAGGGATTCCATTTGATTTTTCCAGAGTCTGGGAATGTAATTAGTGGTAAAGTGCTTGCTTGGCATGTGTGATGATCTAGGTTGATTCCCTAGCACCAGAAAGAAAGTGTGAAAGGGGAAGTGGAAAGGAAAGGAAAGGAAAAGAAGGACCAATGCTGTATGGTGTCAGCCTAGGTTATTCTGGTAGCACACTAGATGATGTAATGGTGTCCTATGTTACTAGACAGTTAAAATGAACACCTGCTGAGTCATAAGGGTGAACAGAGTCACAATGAACCTTATTCCTAGTGACATGACTAGATGATTTAGTATTGGGCTGCTGTTCACTTGTTAATACAAAAAGAATATCTAGCATGATCTTTTGGACCCCTTTGCCATCTGTCTTTCACTGTGGAATCTGAGGCTGTAATCCCTTACTTTGCTCTGTAAACCTAGCAGAACCTCCCAGAATATTCGCTCCAGGCTCTGCTTGCTGGACTAAAGGTGTCGGAAGGGAAGATCCAGCTACATGTGCAGCCCGATGCTTTAGCAGAAGCAGAATGTGTGGAGGAATAGTCACCCACCCCCAGACCCCCATACACACTGAATTACCTGACTCAAATTCTTCACGATAGGTGTCCAGCTCACTGGAAATTGGGTGTGGTATATCTACGGGTCTGCTCTCAGCAGCAGCAGTGAAGGAGGAGTTTGAAGATTTACAATGTGGTACTCAGGCCTTTGATTTCCAAATGGAACATTTCGTTTGACAGGATAATTTTGGGAATAAGCAAATGGACCCACGCTTGTCCTCTTTCTGTCCGCCAAGAGGAGAATACCATTCTGACATGGTCCTTTGAAACACCTCATGTAAGGGAAGTGGTCTAGGGGCTTTTCAATGGGGCACGACTATGGCAATCTAGCCTGCTAAGATACACTCACCTGCTATGGCACCCTCTCCTGCTATGACACCCTCACCTGCTATGGCATCCTCACCTGCTATGGTACCCTAACCTGCGACCTCTCCATTAAGGCTCCTTTCCTACCTCAATTATCTTGTGTTTTCTCTACTTTCTAATTTCATTTTATTTCAAATACAAACTCTAGCCTGGAGATGGCTAAAGTTCTTTGGGTTCAGTGTAATGTTTAACTTCACTAAGAAGCTTTCTTGTCAGTCCTTTCCTCTGGCTGACACTGGGTGTTAGGCACTCTCCTCACACAACAGAAGAAACAGAGTCCATGGTGGGAAATGGCCTTTCCAGAAACAACTGGATTGATCAGCTAAACACCTAAAGAAGTGGAGACATCAACGGCAACTCCTTACTAGTAGTAGCAGTAACATTATTGTTATTATTATTATTATTATTATTATTATTATTATTAATTTTATTAATTTTATTTATTTACATTGCTCTCTCTCCCTCCATGCCTCCGTGTTCCCCCTCACAGAATTTCCCCCCTCCTCCTCTCCTTCCCCTCTAAGAGGGTGCCCCTCATATTCCCCAAACCCTGGGGTGTCAAGTCTCTATAGATTAGGCATGCCCTCTCCCACTGACCCCAGACCGAGCAGGCCTTTGCTTCCTTCATATGTGCTGGGGCTTCAGATCAGCCCAGGTATGTTTTTGGTTGGTGGCTTGACAGCAACTTCGTCTTGTGCTGCATCCATATTTTTGAAGTAAGAGCCCTTTCAAGACATTTATGTGAGGCATGCATTCAATCCTGAAGATGCTTTCATCTTGAAATAATGTCCTCCTGAAACTCAGTACTAAAGGCCCTTAGAATGACTTCATTTTAATATTGCTATTGCACTCTGGGGGCAAGTCAGACAGAAGACCTTCCTAGCTCTCTACTTCTGTGTCGCTGTTCACTCCTAAGCTGTTTTATTTTGTTTTAAAGTTAAGCTGTCCAAAAGTGATAATTCCTACTCTGCATTTTCACAAGCTAATGGGAAGATTAAAATCTCATACTATAAGAGGCTTCGGGGTCTGGCAGAAAGAGATTAGTCATTAAATTCAAGCAATTTAAGGTGTTGTGCTTAATCAGTGTAGCCCTGGCCAAGTGAACTAACAGGGAGTCATCAAAGCTACTGTAAGAGGTTGCTGTGAGAATTTAGAAAGACAAAGTGCCAGTCAAAGTCAGTTACAGGGTTGGCACTCAATAAATGTTAGCACCATTCAAAACCCAAGTCTTCATCAAATCCAAAGCATGTTGCCTGTTTCCCAAAATAATATGAGCTTAATGAATAAATGAGTCATTGGCTGTCCTGTAAATGGTTGTGAGATACCATATCAAAGACAGGAAGTCAAAAGAAAGTGAGGTCACTGATGTAGACCTGGTCATCAGTGAACAAGTGGGTTTATTCAAAGCTAGGTTGAAATTCTATTATCAAAGTCACCAATGCAAAAAAAAAGTTCAGATGAATTAATCATTAAATAAATGAATCACTGGTCTAAAAAGAGGCATAATTTTATTATTATAACCAAAAAGAATTTGTAAAAAGTAAGAAGGACCTTTTATAACCATTTTCGCCCTAAACCGAATGCAGAATTTTCAAGTACATTTTTGGATGAAAAGAGATTTTTTGAGTTTGGTATAACGATGGATAAATCTGTGTACATAGTTTCCATATATCTTTCATTAAAATATAACATGTGAGCTTTCATTTCCCAGCTATACTTATAATAGCATCTTGGAAGTATTCATTCCACAGACATGTTTAGACCTCGTGTCCACTTTTAAATTTTACGGTAGCGCAGGAGTCCGTTCTACTCTCAACCTTTGAAACAGTTTAAGCTATGACATCAATCACAAGTGAGTGAAGGACGAAACAACATAACGAAGTTCATTCAAGTTCCACCCAGGCGAGCAGGCTGGCACACTAGCTCGCTCTCAAAAGAAACCAAAGCTCTTGTTTGATAACTGCCGAGGTATGAATCCTCCCGCTGTGCTTGATACCAGGCAAACAACAGGTTCACAGACATTTTTATGCATATGCATATGCATGAAGAAGCAACTTCCAACACGAGCTGCTTCGGACCATTTGAGAGAAGGGAGGAAACGAAAGATGGTGGAGACAAGAAAGGACCACTTAGGAAAGCAAAAAGACTTAGGTGGGTTGGGGGCAGGGGGCAGAGGGGAACAGTTATCCATCCAGGCCACACACTGTTGTCTAGCTAACAGACCCCGTGCTTTCCTCTGTTGTGGAAACCGTCCTCTGGGACCATGAAAATACTGGCCGAATGTCCAGGACAACACAAAGCCCTGCCATTCCCCACACCCCCTCTTGCCTACTAATGTCAGCTGCTATGCACCTCTCTCTACCTTTTGTGACTTTCCTAGAGAATGCATAGGACCTGAGAAGCACCGCAGCTTTGGCGTGGCTGTGCTAACCAGACAGTCCACTGAGATGTGTCAGATGTGAACGTACAGGAATGCATTGAGATGTGTAGACTTTGGGTCGGTTCGTTTTGGTGTGTGATTTTTTTTTTTAAATTTGAAATCTATTAAAGTTGTAATTAAGATAGTTTTACTTTAGGGTGTGTCTGGGTGGGCAAGCATGCGTACGCCATACGTATACAGTTCCCGTGAAGTCCAGACAAGAGCTATGGATCCCTGGGGCTGGAGCTACAGACAGTTTTGAGCTGCTCGTTATGGATGCTGAGAATAAAACAAGAGTTTTCTGGAAGAAGAGTAAGCACCCACTATCTCCACAACCCCAAAGTCACCCGTTTAACAGTAAACTCATTGCCTACTCATTGAGTGCTGTTCTTTTCATCTACAGAAAAGGAAATTAAGGCATAGCAAAGATGAGTGTCCAAGCTCACATAGCCAGGGAGAAGAAGATTCCAGACCTCCCATTCCAGAGCCAACGGTCTCCATCACTCTTTTTGAGAAGTGATCAATGTGCGCAGAATGTCTACTGTTTTACGATTCTCATCCCCATCATGTGTGACCAGCGAGGTCATCTCACGTGACCAAGCAGTCATCATGAAAGGCACCAACTTGCAAAGAGCCATCCACACATACAGCTGTCTTTATCGTCGAAAATGTGTTTTATTTATTCACTCTACTTTAAAAGTGACTCTTAGAAGTGATATAAATATCTCGTTTTGGGTAAGGAGCAACTACAGAATGGATTCGGAAACTCAGAGTTTCAAAAGCTTATGGAACTTTAAAAGAAAGCTCCAGAAATAACTCTTGGCCACAGTGCATTTCTGAAGCGTGAGGCTGCGCCCCCTTGTCAGGCCTCCCTAACCAAATCTGTGAAAAAAAATCAAAGGACATGATTTTTTGGGATGTCTTCTGCCACGAGAGGTACACCGAGCTGCAGTGTGACTGCGGCTGTGATGCCCCAGTCTTCCACAGGCAGCAGCTGGCCCGTGGTATAAAAAGCAAATTGGCGAATAAAATTCACACTTCTGAAAATGTGCGAATGTCCTGATTTTTTTTTCTCTTCAGCATCCCTTTCCTCTGAACCCAAACCAAGGAGGCAAACACGAGTGTTTTTAAAAGTCCTTTCCAGTTTGAAATGCTGTCGATTTTACTGCTAAAATATTGTGTTTATGGCAGGGAGTAGTGAGGGCTAGCATGTGTGCGCACACACACACACACACACACACACACACACACATCGCACACACAAATACACTGCCCTTCCACATTACAGGACTAAGCTACGGGATAACGAGAAAAGCAAAGACCTATTTTAAGCGTGAAGTTAGGAAATATGATAGGAAGATGCAAATTTGTTGCTGCATGAAGAGGTAAATCTAGTGATATCATGGCTCTGAACTCAGCATGTATATAATGCAGATATGATTTAGCATATTTCAAAATTAAGATGACTTTACTTTGTAGAAGACATTAATGTAACAGAAAAAAACCTTTCTTTACATATAATATGTCAATTAGATTAAGGCAAAAGAAGTGAATTTTATAAAACTCAGACACCTCTTGATGGAAGGTTCAGTTAAATAACAATATTTAGAACCTCACCAAAAGTCATAAAAGTCTCTCAGGAAGT
The DNA here is from genome assembly GCF_021556685.1 of Rattus norvegicus. Lineage (NCBI taxonomy): Eukaryota > Metazoa > Chordata > Mammalia > Rodentia > Muridae > Rattus > Rattus norvegicus. Next base: position 140,745,437 of record NC_141535.1, on the reverse strand, counting down.
TACACACTTTCTAAAATGTAATTTTCTAAGTGGAATTTCCTCAGTATTTTTTTTTTACATTTTAACATCTTTAAGAGTAGCAATTGTAACGTGCATATCTATTGTTTAGTACTTTTCAATCAACTACTTTTTCAAAATGATCGTTAATTATAAAATGTTTGAAGATTACAGAAAATTACAGGACAGTTGAGACAGATTTCTTCTGTCCCCCCATTGACTGTGTTCCCTATCATATTTTATATTGTCAGTAGATACTGTCTTTGTATTTGAATGAACCAATGTTCCTTTGCAATCTTTTACCCTCATCTTTATTAAAATAGAGCTGGCAAATGATAAATGTATATGAATATGGTAGGCACTGATATGTCTTAATACAAGCATTGTGAATTGATAGTCAATCAAAAAATTAGCATATTAGTTACTCCAGCTACCTATCCTTCCTACCTCTGGCAATTTTCAAGGAACTATGCTTTTTTTATATAGTCCATGTCACTTACTAAGGGATGATACTGCCCATGGTGGACCCAGCCCTTCTGAATCAATCAGCAGTGAAGGAAACATGTCCATAGACATGCCCAAAGACAAGACTAATGGAGGCAATTCCTCAGTTAAGCTTCTCTTAGATCACTGGGGTTCTGTCAGGTTGACAAGAAGCTAACTGGCATACTCACTTAGACCAACAGATCCTCACCACTCACCCAAATTTCCCCAAACCCATCGCTGTACTGTTAATGAGTTCACCTTCTTAGAATTCATGCATATGCCAACAAATCACACAGTTATTATCTCCTAGTATCTGGCTTACATCACTTTACTTATTACTCTCTTGCTAATCTAAATTGCTACCAACAACAGGATTTGTTTATTGCTTAAAGATGGAATAATTTTTAATTGTTTACATAAACCTCATTTTTAAATCCATTCATCTGCTGGTAGGCAGCAGGTTAATTCTGAACCTTGGAAGTTGTCACTGTCATAAAGAACATGCATATAGCTATCTCTTTGATTTCATTTCCTATGCATAAGTGTATATGTGTGTATGTGTATGTATATATGCATACGATGTATATGTATGTGGATTGATGTCTATATGCAGGTGAGGGCAGGCACAAGACAAGGCAAGGCCTGTGATTGGGCAGTGAAAAAGAAAGGCAGGTACAGAGTTTTAGAGAGGGGAGAGAGAGAGGAAAAGAAGGAAGAACCAAGATGGAGGCAGAGAAGGATGACCCAGATCTGTGTGGCCTTAAAGGGCCACCGGTGGTTATGAATATTTCATCAGGGATGGATTTCTATAGGACAATTTGTCTTATCTAGGTGAGCAGTTTATATCAATATTAATTGGTTCAGAGTTTATTGTGTGGATGTTTTGTGGGGTGAGAATTTACTGATCTAAATCTGATTGATAAATTATAAACTTTTTGAGTTCTGATTTTAACAGTTTGCTGGGAGTCGTGACTATAACCACAGGGAGTGGATGCTCGGAATGTGAGCAGAGTCTGAAATAAGAGAGCCTCAAGATACATGGCCGCTGCTGAGGCTAGCAATGGAGGCAGAGAGATCACTGGGGACAGAGAGTAGCAGGAGGTAGCATGGTATGGTGACCCTGCCATCCTTTAGTTAACATTTACCACAACATATGTATATGTGTGTATGTGTACATATATGATGTATGTATATGTATATGAATATATGCCCTAGGAGAATTGTTTGATGTAATTGTAGCCTCTATTCTGTTTCATAATAGCTATTTTAAGTTAAATTCCCTCTCAGCAGTTAACAAGGTTCTTTCCCTCCACAGCCTCTCTAACACGCATCCTTGTCTAATAACTGTCATTCTCACAGGGGAAAGGTGTATATTGCTGAGGCTTAAATTTGCATTTCCCTGATAAGTCGTGGCTCTGAGCAGATTTTCTTATACCTCTTGACCACCTGTGCGTTTTCTTGAGAGAAAAGTCTGTTCCGGAATTATGATCAATTTTAAAATCAGTATTTTTATTGTAGAGTTTCTTGTTCATTTTATTTATTAACCTCTAATTACATGTATTATTTGTAAATATTTCCCCATTTTTTAGATTATGTCTTAACTTTGCTATAGTGCAAATGCTTTGGGTATCTAGCAACTCAAAATTGATTAAGGCCTGAATCTGTAGAAATACTAGAAGAAAAGAGAATAATGCACAAATCTTGATACATCATGATTAATTAAAACCCATCATTCATTCACATTTTTCTTAGTCTTTGTCTGGATTCTAAGTCAAATCATGTTCACTGGATGATTTCATTGGACTAACATGGTCCTCAGACATTGATTCTTTGGTTTTTGATGACAACTGGCAGTTGTAGAAGCTCAGTTCAGATATTTGTAAAGTGGCCTTCCAATGATGTGTATGCCTAATGTCTTCTTCATAATCCAAAGTGTTATAAGTTTGGGGGGAGGAGGACTGAAGGGTGTAGGGGCATGCTTAAAATTCTCATCCCAAGACGCTCACCATCACAGTGACTTAACTCTGCTCACGCCAACCTTGACTATGTGCGAGGATAATGTTCCTCAGCCTTCTTGAGGGTACAGAAGGTTTCTCTTCTTATCCTATCACATTCTCTCAGAGAAACTCACAGTGTGCAGTCCTTGCGAAAATGGTGGGGAGTTGTGCTCTACCCCAAAGACAGAAGATCTGCAAGAAGCACTTAGGATTCTTCTGATTGAAGGGTCGTCTCTTCGTCTCTTCCCCACCTGTTTACTAGTCATAGACTCAGGGATAATTACATTCTTTGGGTCACAATCCAAGATCACTGGATTTAATGTGTTTCTCAATTTCTTCCAACATGGCCGTGGACAGCTTCTTCACGTGACACCTGTGTCCTTTGAAAGATCTCACGTTGTGGATTTATTGGTTTATTTTCTTTTTATTTTCATCTAGCTGCTAACTTTACAGAATGCCAATATTATTTAAGCTTGCATGGTACATTTCTCGCCTCATGTCCAGAACCAATCATTCTTCTAACGACACCTCCATCCCTGCTCCACTTTCATTCATGAATGATATTTTTAAAAATAGGATCTAGGCATCATACCCATGGCTGGTAACATGTCACTGCATCTATGCCGTTTCCACTGATAGAGAAAATATATGTGTGCTTACTAACCATGCATTTGCTCACATCTATAAATATTTCTGTACACAGCTATCTGTGCCTACTCAGAACTATATATGAGTTCATACCAGTGCCTCTCACTCTAATTTAAACCAGTTGGACCATGTTTGCCTTCGTCATATTTATCTGTAAGATGTCATGCCGACATCGAGAAACCTGCTGCCTGCGTTTACTTATTGTTCAGGTCCCTTAGACACGTGCAGTAGCATCCAGATATCTCCCCTGCATCCCAAGGGTAAATAATTTATCAGCCATAGGTCACGAATATATACAGCTTCTTCATCTTATTGACTTTCATAACTTTAAATCCCTTCACCAGTTCAAAAGGTTTGTGTCATAATTTGTTATACAGTGAGATCACTTACACAGTGAGATTGTACGTTGAGCTGAAACAGAAGCCAGCATATTAATCTATCTCATTTCATCTCAGGTGCCAGAATATTAAAATGCAATTGCATTTTGCCCCAGATTCTGAAATACTTTCAACTCCAAGCTTAATTAATGTCTATAATCAAAGAGTTCGTTCACTGTATGTATAAGGCACTCACATATATGCACATGTGAGCCATTACACATTACCCATTCATGCAATCAAAATCTTACAGAAATGTAATGTAATATTTCATATTGCACTTTCTGATGAGATACATTATCGCTTAATGAACAGGCATTAGAAAGGATACAGGAATATGTATTAGCCCACCAGAGGTGACTCTCCTTCTGAGGACTTGAATTATTTCTCCTCTTATCTTCCCCACATTTTAACGCAACATCAAGGGAAATACTGCCTTGGGTACTCCATATTCTATCATTGTTGGAACAAGTCTAACTGAGGTCCGGGCAGGTAAGTGCTGAGAACAGAGTTGAAGCTAGGTTTTGCTTCCATGGCTTAGATCTTTGACCTGCAAAGGGACAGCAGCATCCAGGACAAGGGTCACTTGGCATCTCACCCAGTTGTATGTATTGATTGAAGATAAACATCCCAAGACAATCACAAATTTCAAGCACGCCTTTAGTCCCAGCACCCAGGAAGCAGAGGCAGAAGGATCGCTGAGTTCAAGGCCAGACATGTCTACAGAGTGAGTTCCCCTCTTAAATAAACTAAAAGTAGCATGGGAGCCAAAGTGGCCATTACCAAGGCCTGGGGGAAGGGAACGGTTGGGACGACATGTTAACAGGTACAAAATTTCACTTAGAGAACTGATGCCGAGTAATGTATTGCGCACCATAGAGATTGTAATTAATTGTGTATTATATGCCTAAAAAATGCTGAGATGATAGGTTTCAGGTTTGCCATTAAACGTGGAAAAATGGGTTGAAGAGATGGCTCAAAGTTAAGAGCACTACTGCTCTTGCACAGGACCTGGGTTTGGTTCTGAGTCCCACACATGGCCCACAACTATCTGTAACTCTAGTTCGAGGAGACCTGACACCCTCTTTTGTTCTCCAAGAACGCCGTATTCAGATGGTGTACAGACAGACACGTCTACAAACCACTCATTAACCTAAAATAAAATAAGCAAACCTAAAAAGTTTTCTAATGGAAATTAGTCTGCTTGACTAAACTACCAATAGTGGCTCAAATATATCATAGCCTACACATATCGAACTAACATGGTGATTATTCCAACATTATATAATTTTTATCCTGCTAAAAGTGGTCTGTGGAAGCCTGCCTGGAGCCAACTGATGCTTGGAACTATATATGGTTAAAACTGGAAGCTATAATCAGAGTGGAAGCGTTTCTAATAAGTTCTTAATATTGATTGAAACTCAGGCGGGGGACAAGTATAAATAAACACTAATGCACGTTTACTTTTATATTAATCAGGAAATTGATAACTAATATCCTAATGTGTTCTTCAACACAGCCTCCTTTTATCTTACACAGAGTCAGTCTATTTATATTGTATTTGGCATGATAATAGTAAATAGATTTATGTTTCCGTGTTCTGACTCTGAAATCAGATGGATTGATAGAGATGGTATAGTCTCACTCTTGCGTTTTCTTTACAGCGGTACAGTTCTAAGCCTGTATGAGCCAGCTAGCAACTGTCTCTTAGCTCGGTGACAATTTCCAGGGAAATCCACTTGCATAAACCAAGGTTGTGCCTTCAATTTAGTGATCTGTAAGCACAAGGCACTAAACCACCCCTAGGTTGGGAAATGAGAGGCTTTGCTATCAGCTTTACCACGAGTAGTATGCTCTAGGGGAAGCCAGTCTGTGTCTGAGACACTTGAGAGCTTGTGTTCTCAAGACTTTATGAGCCCAGGTCTCAGAATACATGAGCACACTCCAGAGTCTCTGTCCCTTCCTTGGAACACAGAGCTGGCTTTGTGGAGCTTGGTGGGCTTGAGAGTCCGTGGCAGGAGCAGGCATCTGGGAGTGATCATGTATCATTTCCTGTGCAGCTTGAACCTTATCTCTTGAGTTCCCTCGGTCCTCCCTCTGAATTCAATCTCACCACTTTCATCACTTTCCATTTGATCCATCCCCATACGATTTTGCCAAGACAACAGCCAGCCTGAGAAAATGGAACGCCACTCTGCAAGAGAGGAGGGCTTTGCTGTTTGGACTGCTGGTGTTAAGCTGCTGGGCTATGGAACGGTTTGCACATTATTTTATGTCTTGTTCCAAGTAAGGGCAGCAGCTCCAGAAACACTTGAGATTCCCAGACTTTCCTGAAGGGAAATGGAGGAGTGGATTTGGGAGAGAGGGAAGGTAGGGGGTGGGGAGTATAGGGGGTTGGGGGGGGTGGGAGGTGGAGGGGGTGGGGGTGGGGAGAACTGGCAGGAAAGGAGGAAGGAGAAACTGCAGTCAGGATGAAATATTTAAGAGAATTTTAAAAAAGAAGAGGAAAGAACAGATAATGAAATAAAAAGAGAAACACGAACATGTTCTGATTATTTCTATGAACTGGTCAATCCATCCCCAAATGCTAATGACCCCAAACAGTAGATGCACATCTGGAACATGAAGCACACCTTTTGGTGTGAACATGCAAGACATTTACATGGATGCATTGAAACATTATTTTCCAAGCCTTTGTCCGTCTTATTTCTTAAGGCTTCACATTTTCCGAAACAGCTAGATGCTTCCTCCATTGTGTTGACAGACTCTTTCCCAATTGCTAATTTTAACAAATTAAATACATTCACTTATGTATGTAAAAATGTATGTCTGATACCTTAATTACCTGTCACACTTTTAAAGAGAAAGATTAATTTATTTATTTTCTGTATGTGAGTACACTGTCGCTCTCTTCGGACACACCAGAAGGGGGCATCAAATTATACTATGGATGGTAGTGAGCCACCATGTGGTTGCTGGGAATTGAACTCAGGACCTCTGGAAGAGCAGTCAACGCTCTTGACCACTGAGCCATCTCTCCAGCCTTCCATTACACTTTCATAAAACTTCTATGTACTGTATTTCACCACTAAAAAGTCTCGTATTAAGATTTATAAGGCCAAAACCTACTATGTTTTTTGCTGAATTATTCAAATTTGTAAATTATTTATCTTGGAAAACACATTTGTGATTTTTCAAATGTGCATTAAGACCACATGTCAGTCCCTACCATGAAGATAGGTATCAACAGTGACAGACATGGCATGAGGTTGGGGCAGCTAAGGAAGGGCCTCCTTAGGATTTAAATTGCCACATAAAAATGTGAGGCCTCTGGCTTTGGTTGAGGGCAACACTACTTCCTCCTGGTTAAAAAAATGAAAATAAAATCTGAGTTCTACATAGGGTCATGGTTGGAGACCTGACATTTCAAGCAACATTCTACCCTATCATTTCTTCTTTTAAAGAGTTAATCTCTCAGTCTTGTCAAAGACTTGGTCAGATGTGCAGACTTCACCCCCTCCAGAAAATCTGCTTCTCCTAAAGGAGAAGAGGAAGGAGAAGGAAAAACAGGAGGAAGAGGGAAAACAAGTATTCCTTGATGAGATAATGTGTTTCCCCTCCTCTGAAGCCCCTCCTTCAGTGCAGCTGCCTGCAGGGCTCTGTTAGGTAGGAGTTTGGCATGGCGGGGGGCACCCACTTCAGAAAAGCTGAAGAATAACTTTTCTCTTCTATCCTTTCTTTTTGATACTGCTTAAAGCCCGGACGTGCTTTCCTGGCCACTGAGCTTTTCCCTGGCTCTCCAGAGACTGGTCTCCTCCTACCACAGAACTACTTGTCAAACTCTTTTACCACACCTGCAGGCTTCCTTAGACCCTAACTAAGAAGGTGTGGCTTTCTGTCTCCTCCATCCATCCTCTTCAGGCAACTGCCAACATTCATAGCTCATCTATCCTGTCGCTTTTCTCTCAAATTTTAATAAAAATTCTTTCATTAATAAGAGTGAGAACTAAAAAGAGTGAGCGCCGCTTGCTCCAACAATGTATGCACCCAGTATGAGGTCTCTACATTTCCCCAGTAACAATGATGATAGATTAAACAATTCTAATAAAATTATGCTTGAAGGCATTCCATAAAAGCATACCTACCAGCTCATAAATGACCAAAGACTAGCTTTTGGGTGAAAAGAAGCCCAAAACTGTCTAGTTTCATTGTGGGGAAAACTCCTAATAAATCCACAACTGACTTAACAACTGAATGCAAATGTAGAAGCCAATTCAAGAAAGCAAGTGGTTACTGTAAGCCTAGTAATAGCTCTTTCTAAAGCACAGTTACAATATACTTTATAACCATGTTAACACATACCATCATTAGATACCAATACATATTTGACTCTTTAGCAAATACTGCTTAAATAATTAGCACTAGCTAGCAAACGAAGAAAAAATATTTCTTCATCGGCTTGAAATATCTGGAGCTATAAAATGCTGAGGAAAACAACCATGAGGTGGACAACAGGTACATCACCTAACGGAAATCTTACAACATGGTTTGCTAATCTGACCCGAGCACTGAGCAGAGATCGCACTCAGCGGTGAAAGCCTGGGAACTCTGGCTTTAATCTTAACATTGCTTCTAAAGCATCTGATGCCAGCCTCGCCTGGCAGGTGACAAAGCCACAATTTGGTTGCATCCTTTACAAGTCCTAATGCCAATTCCCTATCCCGTCACAGCACTACACACTGGGGCAATCCCGAAGTGGGAGGATTGGGCCCCATTGTTTCATTTCTGTTTTGAATGTGATTTCCATTACAGCTGGGGATTAAGTTAAGTCCTTCTTCTATTAGGCCTGAGACTTGAGTTCCCCCACAAATGACAGGATTTGCCCTGGTGCACACCATGCTAACCGCTGTCGCCTGTGATTACCCCCAAGTCACTTCATTTCTCTACTTAATGTCTTATAACGGCCAGGAGTTACATCAGGCCCTGGGGAGGCACAGAGCCTCCAGGGCTCCTTGACTTCCTCTCCCATAGTCCGCTGGACAGTTCAGGGCCAGCTAGAGTGGAGTGCCAGAAAGTTCTATAAAAGAGCATGAAACGTTAAATTTGTCTCTGGAAGCCCTGTGACTTCCCCACCAAATCATCTGCGATGAGTAAGGCTGAATCAGCAACAATGGATGGTGCTAGAAGCAAAATGGCCAACAGGAGGTGTGCTTAATGAGAATGCACACCTTGTTCCCTGTCACACACTTTATTATGAAATAAATAAGGAATTTAAGAATTCGTAAAACTAGAAAAGTTTATTCAGAGCACCCTAGCATTCTCTCTTTAAACACCAATCCTCTGGCTCCTGTCTGCTTAGTCATTAAAGAGTCCATCTTTGCTGTCTTGTCATAAAGATATTTAGAAGTTCTTCAGTACTTTTCTATACAATGAGAAGCGTCAGGAATGTCTCAATTTCTAAACCTCCCCAGCCATCCCATAATAACCATCCTGCTTGCAAACCACTGAACTGAGAATAGGACCCCCGTTGAAGGAATCAGAGAAAGAACTGGAAGAGCTTGAAGGGGCTCGAGACCCCATATGTACAACAATGCCAAGCAACCAGAGCTTCCAGGGACTAAGCCACCACCTAAAGACTATACATGGACTGACCCTGGACTCTGACCTCATAGGTAGCAATGAATATCCTAGTAAGATCATCAGTGTAAGGGGAAGCCCTGGGTCCTGCTAAGACTGAACCCCCAGTGAACGTGATTGTTGGGGGGAGGACGGCAATGGGGGGAGGATGGGGAGGGGAACACCGATAAGAAAGGGGAGGGGGGGAGGGGGATGTTTGCCCGGAAACCGGGAAAGGGAATAACACTTGAAATGTATATAAGAAATACTCAAGTTAATAATAATAAAAAAATAACCTTCCTGCTTAACCACATTCACAGTTTGAATAGTAAAGAGTCTTTGGCCCTCATGACCCGGGAAATCCTTTTTTCCCCGTTGAGACCACGCCTCTAGGTTTGATTTTGCTGCACTTGTGGGTGTACAGCATTAACACAGCCTTCAGCCATCCAGCTTCTCTTCCTGAACGACCCGTGTGATCTCCTTTGTGGAAAAGCATTACATATTTTTGAAACCCTCTTTTCATTTCTGTTCACTCATTCATTAAACTTCATCCAATGCATGGTTGTTTGCCCTCTGAAGTTTCCTGATTTCATCAGAATAAGAACTGGCTTTACAGCGGTGGGAAAGCAAAGCGAAGCTGGGAGTGGACAGCCAAGGGCTACTTAGCATAGTCCCTCTGTGTCTTAAAGCAGCTTCGGAATGTCAATGCTTTCCTTGTAGAGATAACCATCTAAGTGAGCTGCTTATGGGTTAGCAATAATTATTTTAAAAACTTAAAAATTAATGAATCTGGATTAGAGAGATGCTCGGCTGTTAAGAGCACCAGCTGCTCTTGCAGAGGACCTGGGTGGACTCCCAGCACCCACAGGGCAGTTACAGAAGGTAACATACAGGAGATATGATGCCTCCTCTGGCTTTCTCAGGTACTAGACATGCACAGTGCACTTAAACACATGCAGACAAAAATACCATACCTCATATCACACACACACACACACACACACACACACACACACACACACACACACACCTAATAAGAAACAACCAAATAAAGAATGCATTTGTTCAGAAAGAGACCCAAAGCTATATATAGAAGGGAAAAGACAATGATCGAATGCTTAATTGTCCTTTAGAATAAAAGATTGCTATTCTCTGGATGTGGGTGAACTCCCCCTACGCATTTCCCACTGGAGCCTCCATTTTGCCAACTCCTGCTTGGTGCTCACATGCTTCTCTGGGGGATCTGGAGCTTGGTGTCCTTCAGGGACTCACTGCATTCATAAAACTTAGTTGTCTTCCCTTTTGCTCGGCTAAACTATTTCCCCCTCATCTTCTAACAATTGACATCAGCTGTTTCCTCCAAAGTTGGCTAGAGCATGCATTCCAATTGCCCAAAATGCATAGCTAAGTAAATATCAAAAGGAATCCTACAGGGCAGGGTGTCTGGTCTCTTCATTTAACAAGGGCCACTACAGCACAGGAATGGTGGGAGGCACCCAGCAGCTGCTGAAATAGCAGATAGGCTCAGATCTCAGGAAGCTTATGGTCTACTGAGGGGAGACAGCCCCAACTAGAATGAAAGCTGGACAGGACTATCACCACAGATGAGCAGTGTGACACAATACAGTTTTAGCAGATGGCAAAATCACTTTCCACTTTCCAGACCTGAACCTAGTCACGGAAAGAGCCAAATGCAAGATTAACAACCGAGCGAACGAATAATTACTCAAGAGCTGTGTGCCAGTGGCATGTGGGAGCCTGAGTCTATTGATAGACTGCTGTCTACTAACATCAGTTGTTATGTTTGAAAGTCTTAATTGGAAAGACAGATGAGAGGTAGCTAGGAGATGACAGACAGACAGGACAGGACAGAATAAGACAGACTGACAGTTCTTAAATTATTGGTAAATAGCAGATAGGTAGGTAGGTAGGTAGGTAGATAGATAGATAGATAGATAGATAGATAGATAGATGGTAGGTAGAGGTATACATACATACATGCATACATATATATCACAGGACAATTATGGGAAAAGGACAGTGCTTCTGGGAAAGGTTAGGATCCTATTTTAGGCATAGAAAGGTCTCACAGATAAAGAAGGTCTTTAAACTCTGCTCTTAAGAAAGTGAGCAAGCAGGCTATACAGATATTTGTGGGGAGAGATGATAGCACTTGGGTTTCACTTGGGAGATCTTAAGAGTAAGAGGCAGACAGGCAGACTTAAAGCGAACAAGCCACAGACTACGAAGTTAGCCAGGGAGGGCTAAAGCTCTTGTAATGGAGGATAGAATTAAACCCCAGATGATGCTACTAGAAAAGCAGAGCTGAACGGCATTTGACACCTCATTATGTCAACTGCCTCTCTAGTAAAACATCTATTTTCTTCAGAAATTCCAAGAAACCGCTGGGTTAATATTGATTGTAGCATTTATTATTTTATTTCTAAAATACTTCTTATCTATTGCAGAAAAATTTAATACACGAAACATTAAAACACAAGAAGGAACAAATTAACTGTTAGACATCAAAGCTTATTAAGTATGTGCTAGTAGATGTGCATGTATCACATATATGTATCAATATATGTACACATGTGTATATGTTTAAACAGAAACATATCTTTCAAATCCTAAAACATAAAATACATTGTTTTGGAGTCATTGCCAGAATCTGTTTAGGAACCCTCAGACTCAGACATACATGTGAAATATGATCAAATCAGAAAGTTGATATTGTTGAAATTTTTGTATATTGTTTTTATTATTACTTTTTTTGGCTTTGTAAATCACAATTAATCAACCAACCAACTAATCAATCAGGAAGTTCTCCATATTAATCTCCCTCCTATTGTTGACATCAGCCAGTACCAGGGGCAACAACATCCCCTCCCCCAGTCCTTCAGGGCAACAACTTTTCTCTGCCCTAAGAGGTGCCTGGACAGCAGGAGTGTGTGGTGGCTTCTGACTGATTCAGTATAATTCCAGACACCAGAAATGCAGGGTCAATACACTAACCCCAACCAGTCCAAATAGCAGAAATGCTTCCTGTTACATTATCCTACCCCTTGGACTCTTTTCCAATGTTCAGCCTGACCAAATGTCCACATTAGTTTTGTGACATTTTTTATAGTAAAGAGGATAATTTAACAACTTATTTCTATAATTGAGATTTCAATACTCAATTTACATGCAGTGTCTATATGAAAACTTGTGTTGTGACCAAATCTCATCTTATTAGTGTAATAAATGCCTACTTCTGAATAGTTCAGTCTAGCATTCATAATCTAGTCTATATCAGGTTACTTGACTGTAGCTAGTCAGGATGACTGCCTGCCCTTTTTTTTTTTTTTTTTTTTTGACTGCCTGCCCTTTTTATACAGCATTTCTCATTCTTCATGGGATAATGGCTAGAAGGACACTTGTTCCTGTTGCATTCTGTTTATATGCCTTATGATTAGAAAATCAAACATTCAATTCTCCTTGAGTAGATAATTCGTATGAAACCTAGACAGGGCAAACATTGCATTTATCTGACCAATATGTAATCGTTAGTATTGATTTGCATCAGTATAGTGTATGTGGTGTATGTGTACTGTGGTGCGTGTGTGTGTGTGTGTGTGTGTGTGTGTGTGTGTGTGTGTGTGTGTGTGTAGTGGCACAGATTTTCAAATCTTCCACAGTAGAGTTAAGTTCCTACTAAAACAGTATTCCCAGCAATAAAATAACCAACAATGGCTACTAATGTGGTACCTAATTTATGCCTGGTTAGAAAATAGATGGCCGGGGCTGGAGAGAGGGCTCAGTGGTTAAAGCATGTGTTAGTCTTTCAGAGGATCTAAGTTCACTTTCCAGTGTTCACAGAACGTCTCACAGCTCTACATAGCTCTAGTTTCAGAGGATCTGACGCCTTCTGATCTCTGCAGTCACCGGGCATTCATGTGGGGTGTGTGTGTGTGTGTGTGTGTGTGTGTGTGTGTGTGTGTGCGCGCGTGCACACGCGTAAAATAAATAAATTTAATTAAATCATACCAATAATTTCAAGAAAACTGGTAGCCTAAACTAGTCAGGTAAGATGCCAATCCAGATGCCAGGAGCAGCCATTGCCTGCCTCGATGGATGCAACAGCCCTTTTGGAATGCCTTGTGCCTGCCCAAGTTTCTCTTCTGGAAATCGGCACTAGCGCACTCAAGAAAGACACCAGCCTGCTAACATGCCTTTTTGTTGTAATACAGAAAGGTAAGAGGCCTCTTGGGGGACATATTAAATCTCCTCTCTGAGACAGGAAGACTTGACGTGGTTGCTCACAGAGCATAGCTGGCTTCGCTCCTGATGGCTGAGTGGATACTAAAGCAGTCAGCAAACCCTTTCCAATTAGCTTCAGTTTTCCATTTAGACTCTTTTGTCTTTCCCACTGCCTCTCTTTCTGCCCAGTGAGTGACTCACCAGTAATCCCAAAAGGGTATGTCAGCTCACGCAACCATAAAGACCATTTTCAGGTGAAAGGAAGGTTGCAGACAGTTTTCAGTCCGAACGACTATCGGACAGGAGCAAGTGAGGTGTGTGGATGTAGCTTGGCTCAGTTTCCGGTTTGACAGAGAGCCCAATGCATCTGAAACAGCCCAACACATAATACTCTATCTACTCAGAAGTAACCGGCAGCTGAAGGTTTCCTGGCACTAAGTCACAGAACAATAAATTTCAATATCCACCATCAACCCGTCATCTTTCATAACGTAAGTACGACTTGGGTCACCGCAACCCCTCCAAAGCCCAAAAGCCTATCCTTCAGACTGTTAATCAGACTTTTGGGGATGCTGTCAACATGTGGAACATTTCTACCAGGTATAATTCTGCTGAACCTTCCTTGAGATTCATCTGAGCTCTTCAGCGGAGCTCCTGTCATTTTTAAATGCCACTTTAAATGGGAACATCCGAATTTACTTACACAGTGGATTTAAGGTTTAAGAAACATTCTGCACAATTCTGAGAAACCCAGGATTGCAGACTTACATAAATGTCACCAAGAAAGAGCCGCATAAACAGATTCAGACGACTCTGAATAGTTTCCTTCTCCCCTGTCCTTCCTACAGTTAAAGAGATGTTGCTTGGGATCCCCTGGAATGTGGAGCAAGGGGTAAGGGCTTGTTCTCTTGGTGACCAATCTGCTGACCAAACCTAAAACCCAAGAAATCACTGATCACTTATTCAACAGCTCAGTCACCACTAAACAGAACAGATCAATCAATCGTCTCCTCCAAACACAAGCCAGAGTGGGATGCACCGTAAAGAAGAAAGAAGCACGAGGAAGTCCTGTGTGCTGGAGGGAAATTAAGCCTGGGGTCTGGGCACCACAGCTTTGTTTGAGTCTCAGTTTCCACTCCATATTCCCTGGTAAACTTAAACCTGTTGAGTGTTTCTTAAAACGGAGATTATAGCACTCTGGGGCAGAAAGTTTTCTATGGAATTTTAAACTTTTGACAATTTGATATTTGTATACAGTGAACTTTAATATATTCTCTTTATCATCTTCCTCTCTGTCTCTCTGTCTCTGTCTGTCTATCTGTCTCCTGATGACCTCCTTCTGAGTCAGTCCCTCTCCTTTCTTTACCCTCTCCTTGTGCAAGTCGTATGCCAGTGGTTACAGATGCCATGTGTTTATGACTACAACAGCCATGTTGCATCTAGAAAGCAATAATCTCTACTCTCCTCCGTGTAATCTGGCTTTCCCAAACATTATCTTCTCTGCAGTGTCCCTGGGCTGCAGAGGGAGAGGTAAAGATGCCCAGTGATGGGTGACTCAAGCCACTCACTGTCAGCTCTTTGATCAACTCTGAGTGTCTGCATCAATCACGGCCCACTGCCAAAACGAGGCTTCTCTGACCAATGTGACCTATGCACCAGCCTAAGAAGCACCAGGCGCTCTGCTGCAGCTGAATTTATGTGAGTTGAAGATGATCATATGCAGTGGCTGCCTTACATAGAAATACACCCACATAATAAGTATGAGGACATTGTTGGTAGTGGTTAACAGTAACGGCAATTGTTAGTGATGTAAATATATAAACAGAGAGAACTGACCACAAAAAAGATGATGTAGAAACTTCTTCTAGACTAGACTTGATCTACCTTAAATGAAAGTCAAATACAGAAGATATAATTTCAGCTTGATATTCCTACCTGAAAATGTGTTTGGTCAGTGAGGGTCTTCTAATGTCAAGATGCCAATAATCCTAGCCCTACTGCTCTCTGCAAACTGCATGAGTCATTTTTTCAGGTGGCCACTGACCATGGAAGGCCTTGCTGCCCTTGTGTTCGATGACCCCCTCTGATGTCCTCTGGCTGTATGTTTGAAACAGGAGAACAGGGCGTGTCTATTTCACTGGGTTTGCCTGGAGCTAGTACAGTGCCCCGTGTCTGTTAAAATGAAATGGCTTTGATACTGATCATGACTTTCATCATCTGAGCTATGATAATAATTATTCATTTTTAATAACTTTTGAACAGCTCCTCCAGCATCAGAAGCATATTACAAAGTGTCATTGGAGCTGACGTTTAGAGAACTTGGAACATTCTAGATGGCTGCTTCTCAAGATGTACTTCAGAGCTTCCTCCGGCCCCAGGGCTACCACAGGAATGGGAAGGGAAGGAGTGGGAGACCCAGAAGGGATTCGGCACTGCTCTCCTCAGTGATTTCACGTCTCATGAGGACATTAGGGTGTTAGATCATAGCATCAGCTAGGTTTATAATTCTCAGAAAATATAGGCAAACACTCTGCACAGAATTCTTCTTGATAACATGGAGACTCTAATTTGGGGGGAAGGCATGGCCGTGATTTTGGAGGGCAGCAAGGAGACTGAAGAAGACAGGCGTGGCCACTATTCACAGTGACTTTATCTGCTAGAATGCCCCCCTGTAACGAGAAATTAGCCAGAATAGGAGAGCTTATTTCACTGTATCTTAGGATGATGGGCATCTCTTTTGAGTAAAAGACACATGGAGCCATATGCAACCAACATCTTGTTGAGTGATAATGTCATTTCTTTTACAGAGTGACCAGTTAGGAATTTATCCTCAAGTGGCTTTAAATAGCCTAGTCACAAGTGTGCATAAAATTCTTCACATACAACTGAACAACTAGAATGAAGGCAAAAGCATTTTTTACAAGAATAAATTACTTATGAGAAGTTATAAAGAATCCCCAGGAAGTGCTTCATCAATCCATTGAAACTATTTTTTCATTTTTAAAACAAGTTCTTCAGGGTGAGTTTAGGCATTTGGCATGTATTTGATCTGTAATGACCAGATAAAACAAGGAGTCATACAAGTATAATACATAGCTATGCTGGGTTGAATGATAAATGCCCCACAAAGGCACAGGCTTTGAGCATTTGGCTCTCAGTCGGTGGCACCACTCAGCTCAGGGAGGTTTAGTCCACGTAGCCTGGCTAATATAGGAAGTATATCATGGGGGTGGCCTTGGAGGGCTTAAAGTGTGAGCCCACTTATACTTAACTCTGCTTTGTGCTTGCATATGAGATGTGAGTCCTCAGTTTCCCCTTCCTGCTGCCAAGCTTAATCTCTGCTTACTGCCATACTCCACATGCTCGCCATGGACTCATTCTTTTGAAACCAGATGCTCAAATAAACTCTTTTATGAGATGTCTTGGCCATAGTGTTTTATCTCAGCAAATAAAAAGTAGCTAATAAGCTAAGTAGGAAGACAAGGCTTTGGCAAGAATTTTTAGTATTTGATAAACCTGTTCGTTTAGCATGTGCTTGCTCTGAGTAACTCTGGTGAAGGCATTCACTGGATCTAACCAATAAGAAGAAAAAATGGTTCATCTATTACTTGGAAAACAAAGATTAGGCATCACTGAACATGGTACTATAGAGCTAATGGGCAGAAGGAAATAGTCACAGTGAACAAGTGATCATAAATTTACTGTCACTCAACACTGACATCTCTCAGCTCCAGACAAGTCTGAGCTCTGTATAGATTAGGTCTTATAACCTGTGGAGAAACAGCCGAGTGTGGTATCCCTCAGAAGGATGAAACTGAAACATCATGTTTGAGGGCAATGTGGGCTACACAGCCAAGCTCAAGGCCAACCGAGCTAGACAGTGAGGAATATGTCTAATCCAAGGGCTGCAGATGTGGCTGAGTGCCTACCGTGCACAAGGTGAATCCTGAGCACTGACCCAACCAACCAACCATCACCACCACCACCACCACCACCACCACCACCAAAAACAACAACAACAATCTAATGGGAACCGAAGAAGAAAAGGACATCCTTATCATTATCTTTCATAAGGAGCTTACTCTGCCAAGACAAAGAAGTCAGTCATGAAAACTCTATGTAAAGTCATCCAGTTTATGTCATATTAATGACAACTTTCTTCTGTCATCGGATTTGATTCTCCAGTGAGCTTGGGTTTGTATACCAGTACTTTGACTTTCGTTCTTTTCTCTGTGATTGAACACTAACAGGCAACGGTGCTAACTTACTACTCATTTGGATTTCTCAGTGAGTCTGGAAACATTGCAAATAACAGCTCTACGATAAAAAGTCAAATGATAAACTCTCTCTGTACATTAAACAGACTGCAGATATGCAACGATCAAAGAACACATAGAGACTGGGGTAGGCTAGGCGACAGATCTCCCAGATCCCCGTGCCAAGGGCCTCTGACAGGGAAGGAATTCCATCGCCTGCAAGGAAGCCTTATGTCACTTAACCTCAGTGTGCTTCGATTTACAGGCTGGTGTGAGGCAAGGAGGAGAGGCTACATGTTAGTGTATGCCGGTGCAGAACAGGCACTTGGCAAACGCTGGCTTCTGTTGCAGTGACTTGCAACTCAGTTGTACTTCCTGTGTAGGGGAAGAGGAAGTTAGAAAAGGAAGAGATATTTGGGGAAAAGACTCTTAGCTTCTAAAAGCCATCTATAAAATGTATGACGATTTGACACTGTCAAGACTCAGTTTTAAAATATGACACATTTAAAAAATGTTCCTGAGATCTAAACAGCCTACTCACTGAAATTATATTGTAAAACGAAAAAAATAGTAATTTCACCATATTATAAATAAAGAATAGATGACACAAAATACACACACCCACGTGGTGAGTCACTGGGAACACTGTCCCCAGGTTGTGACACACCTGAACGACATCACTTCCCCAAACAGGTCTCATCACTGTCAGAAATGAGGTACTGTGCCAGCCTTCGAGGCCAGCAGCGGCACACTCCTCGTCTTAGTTCTCCTACACCCAGAGAGTGAATTCATGATGCTAAGGAAACAAGCTACATGCATCTCCCATCACCACAGAGTAGAAAGGAATCTGCTGCATGAGAATGAGGATGAGGAGGATTGGGATGGTAACCTTGGTACCATGCTGCAGCTGCCCTTCCTGAGGACAATCCTACAGCAAACCAGGATGCTCAGGCCGTTCTCCCCAGTAGGACTCCAGAGCTATGTCCCTCTGTCCTAAAGATGACAGGCATGGAAAATCCACTGCTCCCCCTTCTGAAAGAACCAACCTCAACAACATGAGTCCTAGGCTTTCCAAAGAAAAGAAGCTTGCTTTGTGCTATAGCCTGACAATTCTTTTCGTTATTATGGGATGTGTTCTAAATGGAAAGGAAAAGTTGCCAGTCTGTAAAGTAGGGAAAGGAAAAATTAATAAAACAGAAAACACATGTCTAAGTAAAAGAGTGTGTCTTTTCACATCAGGTTTGGGGGGGTGTGCCTATAACCTTAGCACTCTGGATACTGAGTCACAGGTTGAAGGCCAATTTGGGGTACACAGTGAGTTACTGGCTAGCCATGGCTATGTAGCAAGGTCCTGTTTTGAATAAAACAAAGAAAAATGAAACAAAATGTATGTTCTTAAAGTGAGGGACAGACAAGTACTGAGAAAAAATATGCTGATAGGATAAAACAAAATTAATGAACGTTCTGGGAAAAAACATACCACTACCTCTGGAAAAAAATCAGAATTTTATATTCTGATTCTTGAAAAATTATGGCTATAAAATAGCCAGATATGCTAAGCCTGTAAGAGCATTCTGTTCCTACTTTCCCGGCAGTAAACGATCTGGCGGATTGCACCCTGGGAAGCCGTGATAAATTCCCTGTCTAGTTAAAATACCCCCGTGCTGTGCATAGCTTGGCTGGCCAAACTGTCTTGGTTCCAAGTTCTAAACAAGAGGTCATATTTATCAATCCTAAACTCTACACAGAGCCACAATGAAGGCGGTTTGGGTATTAGGTCTCTAAGTAAATTTAGCTCAGCTTTGGGGAACTTCTATGAGAACTAAAATGTAGTTTGCACAGGTCCCAAACTAAACTCTTAGTTGTTTTTTTTTTAATTTTACCCTGTTTTTAAGATTTATATTTACTTTTATGTGTGTAAGGGCTTGCAAGTATGTATGTGCACCACATGTGTTCCTTGCCTATGGAAGTCAGAAATGGCCTCAGGTTCCTTAGAACTGACAGTGGCCAGACAGAAATACTGTGGGCCATGAGGGTGCTTCTAACGGAATCCGGGTCCTCTGGAAGAGTGGCAAGTTCCCCCTCCCAGCCTCTGAGCCCTCTCTCCAGCCCCCTCTTATTCCAGTCTTACTCTGTTTTTCTCTGTCTGAATCTTGGTAGAACATATTTTATTAATGACTGTTTCACCTGACCATCAAAGAGAGAGCTTTTAATAAACTTCTCATGACCCAGAATACAATAATTTAGAACAATAATTCAATTTAAACGGGTCTTAAATGGTCAACTTCAGGAGGAAAATAAGCAAATGCTGGGGATGGGTCCACAGTTCATTTCACTTTTATCAAAGGAGTGTTTTAAAACTCTTTGGAAGAGCATGGAGCGTAGGAGTTGCAGAAGGTGTGGTCTTTCAAAATACACTAAAGTAATCTGAATTAAGTTTAAAACTCAGGAATAATATGAAGATAAGCCAAGACAAAGAGAAAGGGTAAAATTTTACTTGTGTTTCCAAATCTAGCAGATGGATTAAAGTGAGAGAGCTTTATATTTAATGATATAACATCACTCTGGAGTAGCCTAAGGCATCCTCAGTGTGTTCAGTTTCACATGGTACTTCAGTAGCTGAGTCTTAGCACTCCCATGTGACCCTGAGTCTCACTCTACTTTTCCTAGAAGAAACGGAAGTGAGAGTTCTGTACTGATGGATGAGAGACAGTCTCGCTGGGGAAGTCCAGCAAACAGTATTTGGAAAATATTAGCTGGAGCAGTATTAATTTGGAGAGGAAAGCTTCAGGGGGACCTGGAATCTTTTAGAACACAACTTTCATCAGTCAGGTGTTAAGACAACATGGCTAGCATGCAACAGAAATGAAAATAAGAAATGGGGGAAAGGCATACATCGGGAATCAGGGCGCTTTCTCCAACTGAGAAGAGCAGTCGACTTAGCCGTGGGTTTGAGCTCTGCCATTGTTAGGCCATGTGGATTCAGAAATGCTCCAAACGTGACACCCTTACAAAGGAAGGGACAGAGGATGGCATCTAGTATATTGTCCCCTTGTTGGCAGTGCCCCTCCTTCTCAGATCCATCTCACCTCCACTTACTCTATGCTCTTTCCCACAAGTTAAATCTGACTCCTGTAAGAAGGCAGGTCCATAAACCTAACTCTGACACACCGATCTCCCCCCGCCTTGGTATCAGCCACAATTTTGGGCTGATTTGGATCATCACCAGCTGTCTTTTGTTTCTTCCTTTGGCTCTCACAGAAGTGACCTCGAGCTTGTGTGTATTCCATAGTATATTTACGTGTAACATAAAAATGTCTAAACTCCACAATGTTAATGTCATTCCTTTTAAACGAGTGGAGAGCAACCATTCTGACCAGCAGTAAAAAGGAATTGCAATTATCACAGGAGCTTCAAGGCAATGCCACCTTCACTGCCACTGGCTGCTCAGCTCATTCTATATCTAGTGACAAAAAAAAAAAGGTGTGATGGCTGGAATAAGAATGACCCCCATAAAAAAAAAAAAAAAAGAATGACCCCCATAAGCTCACACATTTAAATTCTTAGTCACCAGGGAGTGGCACTATTTGAGAAGGATTAGGAGGTGTGACATTGTTGGAAGAACATTGTATGTCATTGGGGTTCTCTCTCTCTCTCTCTCTCTCTCTCTCTCTGTCTCTGTCTCTGTCTCTGTCTCTATCTCTATCTCTGTGTGTGTCTGTGTGTCTGTCTGTCTCTCTCTTTCTCTCTCTCTCCCTCTCCCTCTCCCTCTGTCTCTCTCTGTCTCTGTCTCTCTCTCTCTCTCTCTCTCTCTGTGTGTGTGTGTGTGTGTGTGTGTGTGTGTGTGTGTCCTCCCGCTGCCCCTCCCATTACAGATCAGGATGTAACTCTTCATACTTTTCCAGCACCACACCTGCCTGCCTCCATGCTCTCTGCCATGATGATAATGGACTAAGCCTCTGAAACTGTAAGCCAGTCCCAACTGAACTTTTTCTTTTAGAGGAGTTGCCTTGGTCATGCTGTCTCTTCACGGCAATAGAACAGTGACTAAGACAAAGAGTGAGATTAGATGTGATCTTTGGTTTGAGAGTTATTCTAATTTCCTTTCTGTTACTAACCAAAAGCAAATGGGGAATCAAACAATTTACTTGGCTTACACTTTCTGGTTATTTGTTGTTGCAGCACATTGCTGTAGGAAGCTGAAGCAGAAACCATGGAGGGATGCTGCTTGCTAATCCACTTGAAGGCTCATATCTTGTTAGCCTTCTTCTGCTGCTCAGAACTACATGTTCAGAGAATGGTGCCGCTCACAGTAGGCCAGAATCTCCTACACCAATCAAGATGGTGCACCACAGAAATACTCCTGAGTCAATCTAATCTGGGTAATCCCCCCCACTGAGACTCCCTTCTAGGGGACTCCAGAATCTGGGAATGTGACAGTTAGAACTAACTACAACAAAAGGCTCGTGTTAATTATTTTTTGTAAAGAAACTAAAACTTCACATAGCCAAGGAACAGATGGAATGAGACCGTTCACTCCGATTTCACAATGCCTAAGGGAACTCTTTAATCCAACCATCCCCTAGCATGGTCAGACCCAGCCCTGACCCACAGGGGAGAGCAACCTTCAAAAGGGAACAGTCCAGTTATTTTCTAAAATAGACATGTTGCTACTTTCAAAGTCATTGGCAGTTCTAAGAATCATGGGCACCTAAGTTCATGCTAGCATTTGCAAAGATTGAGTCCGCCATAAAGTATGCTTAGCAGTGACAAGATGAATGATGATTGTTCCACGGTCTGGCAAATGGACAAGAGGGATCAGAAGTGACCCAAGTCACTGGGGTTTGGGCCATACTGTGTGACGTGAGGTCAGGGTTCCTTCAGCACAGCCAGGAGACGTCCATTGTTTTCCTCTGTGCCGCCATTCTTGTTTGCAAGAGTTCACTGCTGACGGACCATACTCTCCTTCATCTTCAGTTTTTACCAGCTGTCAAACATCATTTTTCAACTTCATCGAGAAATTTAAGGAACATCAAATTCTGGCAAAGATATCAAAGGCAGAGACGATTGCCTCCAAGAAAGCTAGCTTCGCTTGGGGTGAAATGAGTTCGCTTGTGTAGAAGATCAGATTTATATATCTTCATTTATGTGCAGCAGTGAGCACATTTCCTGTTTTCTACTTTGAGCATTTTAACACTTCAATTTCCCCCAAAGATAGATTCTTACATTCTCGCTAATGTAGCTCCTTTCCCTCCTGTGGCACTGCTTTACCATACTCAAAACCCAGACTTCTCACATAGCTAAGCAGCTAAAACTGCAAAGCAATATTTGGTGTCTTCCTTTTTTTATTTATTTTTCTTTAGAAACAAAGTCTCACTATGTAGCACTGGCTGACCTGGAACTTACTACATAGACCAGGCTGGTCTTGAACTCGCGGAAAGCCCTTGTTTCTATCTCCCAAGTGCTGGGAGTAAAGGGATGCACCACTATGCCAAGCTTTGGTTTCTTCTTTCTTACGCTAGAAACCTAAGAAAAGGTGTAATGCACAAGCGGCAGTGTTACTTTAAAAAATAAGATTGGTGTTTTTAAAGTAAGATATTGAAAAATTTAAGATGTGATGTATTTTGTAAACAATATCCCACAATTCTCTCATTATGTAGATAAAACATTTAACAACATTGTGGATTTGGACACATTAAATGTGGTGAAAAATCCTGAAATATTTTTCATTGTAAAATATAAAGTTATAATAGCAGCTAATCTTTATCCAGAAGTTTATATGAGATATATATATATATATATATATATATATATATATATATATATCCTCATTTAAGCCCTGTAACAACTCTTCTACAGGACAAGAATACTGCCGTGTCGGTTTTAAAGATGAAGAAACTAAGGATAAGAAAATCTAAATATTATCTCAGCAGGCATGGTTACAGGGAGTGGGGCACTCACATCTTGATTTGAACGACATGGAGTCCACAGTCTTCACTATGAGGCTGTATTGCATGCAGCTGGAGGAAGACTGTCACATTAGTCAATTCACGGATACTTTAACTTGAATTTTGTCATTAAGGCTTACACATCAAAACTTGAAAATATGACTGAGCATGGTAGTGCACACCTTTAATCCCAGCACTCAGGAGGAAGAAGCAGGTAGATCACTGTGAGTGCCAGGCCAGCTTGGTCTACATAGCAAGTTCTAAGCCAGACTGGACTAAAGAGAGAGACTCTATCTCAGAAACAGACAGACAACAACCAAACCAAAAAAAAAAAAAAAAAAACCAAACAAATAAAAAATCTGAAGAATACCAGCAACTATATGTTGATCAAAACAAACATAATAAATTCACTAAAATATAAATTAGCATAGGTAGACAAAATTATGAATATTTATCCACTCAAATATCATATTATAGCCAACCTTTTCTCCATTTTCCCTCCATTTGGTCTTGTCCAGTTCATCCCCTTAGTTTTTCCTAAGCCCACTTGCCTGCCCACATAAAGTTTAAATACATATAGTTAATGCACAAGTGGTACTTTCCCTTATTTACACAGTACAGTAGGACACCTCTAGCACACAAAGGCACATGAACAATGAACAAATTAAGAGCACTAGCATTCCAACCTCCACAAGTCCTTATCCTTACTATATGTTGCGGGTCTGGACTCCTCTGTTCACTCAAATTGCCTCAGATTGGCAGTGGCTATAGTCTGCATTTATTATCCAATGGTCTCCTTTTAGGATCTTACCTGAGCCATTAGCAGCAGATCCCTGGTGTCCCCTGTCCTTGTGGGTACACATGCCTTCCAGGATGTCCCATGCTGGCCCTTCCCATGGAGCCAGTAACTGCCCCCAATCCTCTAAAATAATGCGTTTTTTCTGTCCATTCTCTCTCTTTAAAAATATCTTTATTTGATATGTATGAATATTTTGCTTATAGGTATGTCTGTATACCACATGTGGGAAGCACTTGTATAAGTCAGAAGAAGAAATTGGATCCCCTGGAGCCGGAGTTACAGTTATGAGCCACCATGTGGGTGCTGGGAAGTCCAACCTAGGTCCTCTGGAAGAAAAGCCAGTGCTCTTTATCACTGAGCTATCTCTGCAGGGCCTCCTCTGAGAATTCACAGTCGCGTCTAATAACTCAACTTCTTTGCCAAGTTCATTTAGTTTATGGCTTTCTTCTATCATCTGTATGCCAGAGTCTTCTAACTGTACCTTCAGATCAGTCCTTTCTGCTGGATCCAAGCTGTACCCAATGGCCCTTCATAGCATCTCTAATTACAGGATTAGTGGAGATCTCAAACTTACTGTGCTCGAAATTGAACTTGTACATTTCTCACACATCTATCCCTGGGTCTAGGAAAATGACTCCTAATGTGTAAAAAGTACCCAAGAAAGCCGTTGGCCCAGTCAGATGCTCAAGAGACCACAGTACTGACTGTCAACTGTCAGGCTCAACTTTCTCAAAGTAACCTACTCTGAATAAGCTACCAAAACACAGCAGATATTGTACTATCCTCAAAGAACTGTCCATAGGCATCCAATTATGACAATATGACGAAAATAAGTATTATTTTGTTTTATCATAATGTATATAAATATATGTAATGCACGGTCATCACTAAATGGGTTCTGGGATATTTTGGTTTAAATAGCATGTTCTAAAATGTTCTAACAGTCCATCAAAACTAGCACAAGATAGGCTGGAGAGATGGCTCAGTGGTTAAGAGCAGTGGCTGACCTTGCGGAGGACCCAGTTTGGTTCCCAGTACCCACATGGTGGCTCATGACTGTCTAGAACTCTGGTTCCAGGGGATCTGACACCTTCTTCTATCCTCTAGAGGCACAGGACACATGTGATACATAGTCATACATGCAGGCAAAACATCCATACACATAAAATAAGAATACATCTTCAAAGGTAGCACATAAGAAACAAGGTTTAATATCCTACTTCTGCCTATAGCAACCACTTTCAGAAACAGCTTTATTGGGGTCTAATTTATGTACTGTAGAATCAACCCATTTTAATTAGTCAGCTGAATGGGTTTTAGTACCCCAACAGTGAATGACCTTCCCAACAATACAGGTTTGAACCTCTTCTGCCATCAGTCTCTTCTTCTACCTCCAGCCCCAGGCAGCTACTACTGATTCATCATTACAGATTTGGCCCTTTTGGAAAGCTGATGCGATCCAAGGGCCCTCAGTGTTTACCTCACCAAACATGTGCACATGTTGTCTTAATATTGAAGCGGCCATTAGTGATACATTTCAGACAATGAGCAAGAGCCGGAGAGAAGTCATCCAACCTGTCCGAGGACAAGCAAGGGTATTTTAGCTTGCGAAATTAACCTGCCTTTAAAAGCACGTGAATATTCAGGACAGAATATAACAAATATACAGAAAGCCATCAGCCAAAACGAAGCAGAGAGTGAATGGTACATCAATCTGATTTAATTCCACCTCCACTCACCGTGGCACAAATGAGCCCTCACAGAGAAGATGGCTTATCTGTCTCAAACCTGAGCTATGCAAAGATGCACACTTGACCTTGGGACCAAAATGACAATGTTTCTATCTCAATCTCAAGGAGCTACACTTATCCATAAAAGAGGCAGATGGACACAGTGACAGAACGGTGTGTCCTCCAATGCTGATCCTAAGATTAGTGTATGAGACCATTGTTAAAAATTATACAACCGAAGTTAGGAATATACTTCTTTAAGAACTACAATTTCTCTTTTGTGCCAGTATAGAAGACATTGAATATATTTTTGATTGTTTAATTAGGTGACCATTTGGTGATAGTATTGTATGAAAGACAGTTCTTCATTCTTCAAACTAAATGATTATCAAATACAGATTGGACACATCCCAAAGCCATCATCCTCCCCCAAACCACGCAAATACAAACAACTGCTGGTTGCCTTCTTCCAGGCTGGCTTTGAACTCAGTTCCTAAACCTTCTCCTGCCTCTACCTCCCAAGTCCTGAGATTTCCCTCTCGTTATTTTACAATGTTAATTTAAGGAATAAGATCGTACATTCTACTTGAAGCATCTTCACTACAACAACAGATCCCCTTTGTTGAATAAATCATTTCCATCAAGTGTCTGATGAAGTAGAGATGAAAACCAGATGCTCTGAAAGTTTCCATCCCTATGCACACCCGTAGCTTTGATAACCACCAGGAGAATAAGGTCAGAATTTATAGGATTCCCTCAGGCTGAAAATCAAGATGGAGGACTCCCTTGACTGAACCTCAGGTTCCTGCTGCCTGTCACTGCCAAGAATGAAGTCACTCGAAGCCAACATGCAGTTTTTTATAGCTTTGTGCAGCAAAGGCTGTTCCTTAGCAACCAATGTCCACAAATGGGTTTCCAAGGAAACCAGAAAGCCCAATTTATAAAGCTATAAAACAAAGCAACTGTAAAGACAACATTAGACACAGAAAGTAACTATTCTTATCATCGCTACTGACTACCTGACAGCAAAGTGGTAAAACTGTTTTATTTTTAAAGTTTAATGACATAAACCATTGTTAGAAGCATGCCACATTTGATCCCTGACTTCGGCATCTTGCTGGGCATTTTTCAGGATTCAAATGAAAGATATCAAATATTTGCATCTTTAAAAAAACAGTGGCCTCTGGAGATATAATGATTTTAGAATCATCTACGAAGAACAAAATCATTTCCAGATCCCAAACAGAATTCTGTGTACTTCACTCCTATGTAAAAATAAGACCTCTCTGCCAGCGTGTTTCCGACGGTTCTGACAAGGCTTCACTATAGCTTTCTGAACCGCAGGTTTTCCTCACAGGGGAGGCAATAGATGGTTGTGCAGAAACAGGGGGTATGGAGAAGCATGAGGGTGCCTAAAGCTGGGTGTCACACATACACTACACCTAAGTGTTTCAAGAAATCAACCAAATGCCCTGTTATTAAGAGTTCTTGCTCTAAGTAATAGCAGAGCCAAATGCATTGAAATCCTGACTTTTTCAATTTTTAAAATAAATAATGCAATCTATGTATCAAAACTTGCTTATTCCCTAACAATGGGCTCTGAACCACCAGCCCTGGCCACCCATTGGTAATCCTGCGGTATCATAGACACATGTTGGCAGCAATGAGAGAGAAGGATGACTCCAAGGCTTCCCATCACCCAGTGTCAGTTTTACCAAGAAATGACGATGGCAGAAAAAGACCTGACGGCTTACATTTAATGTGATGAGAGTTGCTGGGAAAGAAAGAACAGAGTGGAGGCATCCAAGAAAGGGAGGCAGAAAGCTGAGTCAAGGGAGCAGGACAAGCACCACTGCCAACCAGGCTGTGGCAGACTCAGGAGGAGACAAAACCAGGGTGGATATTCGGCCATGCCTAAGCATCGGAGCAGGGTTAGGGACGCCACAAGAAGCTTCCAGGACATCTGCAGTTCTCTTACACAGCCCAAGGCTAATAAAACACTCAGGAAGTACTCAAGGTCAACAGGAGTGGGTCTGATTGGTCTGTTTCCTGTAGGAGCCTGAAATTCAACCATGTTCTAACCTTTCCCAGACATTACTCATACTGGGCTATACTAATCCTGTCTGAAAATATTCTGTACAGAAATACACACATTTTTTGCTTCTCGATTTATCTAATAGTTGGCTGTCTTGGATCTTGAGTTTTATGCTATCCAGGTTATATATGTATGTAAAATGCACTACTTCTAGTTTCCAGTCCCGCTACATGTATCTTCACTTTCTTTTTCAAAAGAGGGAGGGTATTACTGAATTTAAATTAAGGCTTCTCAACCAGGGATGATTTTTGCTTCCAAAGAAAACCGACAAGTTCTGGAGAAATCTTGCTTTATACAGTTACACAGATGGTTTGGTAGTTTTACATTGCCCATATCACAAAATCAGTATTTAAATGGACACCAAACTTAATGTAATATTAATTAAATGGCTAAAACAAAAGCAACTTTTAAGAGAAAATAATTAGAGTTGGATAATTTTTAACACGATGAAATTAGGAATTCAAGGCAAAACTGGGTATTGGTGGCACACTCCTTTAATCCCAGCACTCAGGAGGCAGAGGCAGGCAGATTTCAGTGAGTTCTAGACCAGATTGATCTACAAAAGGTTTTTCAGGATAGCCAAGCCTACACAGAGAAAGCCTCTCTTGAAAAACACAGTACAATACAATACAGTACAGTATAATACAATACAATACTTCAAGATAATCTAAATACATTTTCTCCATAAATTGATTTCTTCATAGAGTTAGAAAGAGCAATTTGCAATTTTATTTGGAATAACAAAAAGCCCAGGATAGCAAAAACTATTCTCAACAATAAAAGAACTTCAGGGAGAATCGCCATTCCTAACCTCAAGCTGTATTACAGAAATGAACCCACACACCTATGGTCACTCGACCTTTGACAAAGGAGTTAAAACCATCAAGTAGAAAAAAGACAGCATTTTCAATAAATGGTGCTGGTTCAACTGGAGGTCAGCATATAGAAGAATGCAAATCAATCCATTCTTATCACCCTGTACAAAGCTCAAGTCCAAGTGGATCAAGGTCCTCCACATAAAACCAGATACACTGAATCTAATAGAAGAGAAAGAGGGGAAGAGCCTCGAACACATGGGCACTGGGGAAAACTTCCTGAACAGAACACCAGTGGCATATGCTCTAGGATCAACAATAGCCAAATGGGACCTCATAAAACTGCAAAGCTTCTGTAAGGCAAAAGACACTCAATAGGACAAAATGGCAACCAACAGATTGGGATCTTTACCAACCCCACATCTGATAGAGGGTTAATATCCAATATATACAAAGAACTCAAAAAGCTAGACTCCAGAGAATCAAATAACCTTATTTAAAAATGGGGTACAGAGCTAAACAAAGAATTCTCAACTGAGAATATCAACTGGCCGAGAAGCACCTAAAGAAATGTTCAACATCCTTAGTCATCAGGAAAATGCAAATCAAAACAACCCTTAAATTCTACCTCACACCAGTCAGAATGGCTAAGATAAAAAACTCAGGTGGCAACAGATGCTGGTGAGGATTTAGAGAAAGAGGAACACTCCTCCATTGTTGGTGGATTGCAAACTGGTACAACCACTGTGGAAATCAGTCTGGTGGTTCCTCAGAAAATTGGACATGGTGCTACTTGAGGACCCATCTATACCACTCCTGGGAATATACCCCAAAAAATGCTCCAACATACAACAGAGATACATGCTCCACTATGTTCATAGCAGCCTTATTTATAATAGCCAGAAGCTGGAAAGAACCCAGATGCCCTTCAACAGAGGAATGGATACAGAAAATGTGGTACATCTACACAATGGAATATTACTCAGCTCTCAAAAACAATGACTTCATGAAATTCATAGGCAAATCGATGAAACTATAAAATATCACCCTGAGTGAGGTAACCCAGTCACAAAAGAACACACATAATAAGTGAATATTAGCCCAAAATCTTGAGATACGCAAGATACAATTTACAGACCACATGAAGTTCAAGAAGAAGAAAGACCAAAGTGTGGATGCTTCAGATGTTCTTAGAAGGGGGAACAAAATACTCACAGGAGGAAATATGAAGACAAAGTGTGGAGCAGAGACTGAAGGAAAGACCATCCAGTGACTGTCACACATGGGGAACCATCCCACACGCAGTGACCAAACCCAGATGCTATTGGGGATGCCAAGAGGTGCATGCCGACAGGAGCCTGATATAGCTGTATCCTGAGAGCTCTGCCTGAGTCTGACAAGTACAGAGGTGGATGCTCACAGCCAAACCATTGGACTGAGAACAGAGTCCCTGATGGAGGAGTTAGAGAGAGGACTGAAGGAGCTGAAGGGGTTTGCAACACCATAGGAAGACCAACAATATCAACCAACAAGACACCCCAGAGCTCCCGGAACTAAACCACCAACCAATGAGTATACACGGAGCAACATGTATACATGGCTCCAGCCGTATATGTAGCAGAGGATGGCCTTGTGAGGCAGCACCCTCGTGGATGCAGGGAGAGGGGGATGAGATAGGGGGTTTCTGGAGGGGAAACTGGGAAAGAGAATAATATTTGAAATATAGATAAAGAAAATATCCAATAAAATTTGAAGACAAAAAAAGAAGTTGCCTTTTCTACCTCCTGAGCACAACCCTTTCGGCATCCACATACCCAGGAAGACCTTATGATGCTGTACAAAGGCAGCGCAGCTAGTCCCTTACTATGGATTCTCACTCCTTACTCTAAACTGACTTCATTTTCAACTTAGTTTATTTGGTACATTGCCAGAGGGCTGCAAGCTGGGAAGTAACTAGAACCTACAGTCATGTGTGAGTATGTGTGCGTGTTTGTGTGTATGTGTGTGTGCATGTATGTGCATATATGTGTGTGAGTCTGTGCGGGTAAATGTATATGAGTATGTGTGAGTGTATGTGTGTATGTGTGAGTGCATGAGTAAGTGTGTATATGTGTGTGAATTTGTGGAATGTGAGTGCCTAAATGTTTGTGAGTGTGTGTGCATGAGAGAAAGTATGTGTGTATGAGTATATTGTGTGAATGCATGAGAGTGTGTAAGTGCATGTGAGTGTAATGCGTGTGTGAGTGTGTGTGCTGATGTGTGAGTCTTTGTTAGGGTGTTATGTGTATGTGAGTGTATATTTGAGTGTGGGAATGTGTGAGGGAATGTGTGTGAGTGTGTGTATGCAGCCCATCCCATACACCACCTTGCCCACCTCAGGCTCTTGGAACTGTACTAAAAACAAACAAACAAGCTAACAAATAAATAAAACCCCCTGCTTTTCTTCTACTGTGATGTAAAACGTGAATGCTTTCACTAACCCACCACAATCTCACTGAAGTCTATGAATAGGGCCAGAGGAAGCCTGAGGCAATGTGCACTTTGACATGAGCAAGGCCAAGTGAGGACTCTAAGACCAATTGGCCCATGGGAAATAGGCAAAGCCACTATCTCCATGGGTCCCCGACCCAGAAGGGATGGCAAAGCTTTCCTGGGGAATCTGTTCGTGAACTAATATCGGTCAGCATGTGCAGAGAGCAGCAACTGCAGCCTCCTGCTCCCTCCCAGGCATTTACAACCGAGCCAGCTCTCTACTGAGGCCTCCCACCAAGACTAGCCAACCCCTCCTGCTGGGCTGTACATAATGAATGCTGAGGTTCAACATTGCTTGCTGCTGGAGATTAGAGAACGAGACCCCAGCTTCACTGTATGTGTGTCTCTGTGTCTCTCATTTCTGCCCATCCTCACAGCCCCTAGCTGGGGCCCCCACACCCAAGCCTCTCCATACTAGGCACATGACATTTACGGAATGCACGATAAGTGACTACTTTCATTTGAGAGATAGGCCAGGCATAGTGGAACATGGGCATAATCCCAACAGCACGGAGGCTGAAGCAGGAAGATTCTGAGCTTGAGGTTAGCTTGCATTGTGTTCTAAGACTGTATTGAAGAATGAAAAGTGTCCAGGGAGGAAGAAGGAGAGTGAAGAAGGAGGGAGAGAAGGGAGAGAGAGTTGGGGAGAAAGAAGAATTCCTGCCTTAGATTAGACAAATCCCTGAGCAAGATGAGCATCAGGACCCGAAGCGCTGTTTTTATCTTCCCCTTCCTCCCTGTTCCCTGAGGCCCAAGGGAGTATAGGAGAAGCAGATGGTTGTCCTTAGAAAAAGGCGGCAGCTGCCTCAGAAACCCACTCTCCATGCGTCAACGCTATGGTTACAGGGAATGAGGAATGGGCTCTCTCTTTTTTCTTTGAATATCTTTTATGCATAAGAATCTGAAACCTCAGCTATATGTTCCAGCTACCTTTTTGGTATCAGTGTACCCACCCATTACAAGCTGCTGTTCAGGAGGAAGTAGTTAGGAGGTGTGAAGAATCTAGTTCTTACCAGACCATAAGAAAGCGTTCTATCGAAGGAGGGAAACGCCAAGTCATTAACAGAACACAGCAGTGTCCTCTTACCACCTCTGGACTTCATTTCTGGTCAGAGGTTTTGATTCCCACATCGGACCATAGAGGGCTAGAACATCCTCTACCTCGGTTCTCTAACACAACCCAAGCTAGCCTCAAACTCAAACTTGATTCTGTGTCATGGCTGCCCCTGTATTGGGGACTCTCTAATAACACTTCCATCATTTAGCTTAAGGCTTTGCCAGGTCCCTTGTCAGTTCAGCTTTAGTTCTCGGTCTGAAAGACCAAGTACTAGCTAAAGTATCAATGCTGGGGTAGAAGGACAGATGGCTGGTGCGTCTGTCCTCATTAGCTGCTGCTTAA